>NW_027314048.1:0-17967 GCF_040954645.1 Diabrotica undecimpunctata
CGCGCTATCTCAGAGTCAAGAAGTGTTCAACAAATTCTTGGAAGAAATTAAATCTTCATAGCATAGAATAAAAGGAACCAGTGCAAGCTAAATTGAAAATTTGAGAAAAGGAACAAAGTTTAGTTTATATTTTTTATTTATATTTTTACATTGTAAAACCTTAAATAAGACAAATTTAAACATAAGTGATATCTTTTATACCCATTTTACGTACCTAATTTACGTATCGTTCTACTTCTTTCTGTGATGGGAAAAGCTGACCTTTACCACATTTAACGTTTACAAAGGACCTTTTACGTTTACAAAGGACTGTTATCTTTTATCTTCTACAAAATGTCAAATTATGATAAGCATCATGACCTCTCAACAAAAAAAAGAAACACATTGTATTTAAATTATCGCTTAAACCACAAACTATCAAAAAACGAATCACCAAATCTTCCCAAAATCATATAATATAGCCCAAAATACATATTCCAACGAAAATACATTTCAGGAAGAAAAGCCTGGTAACAAGATCTTAAAAAATGATTATCCATTTTGATTTATAAAAGAGGAATTTTACAAGACTGAAGAAAGAAAATAAAACAAAATCAAAACGCTACAAAATTGTTCACAAAAAGGGATTTGAAAATAACAAAAATACCACTTGTAAAAGGCATATCAGAAAAATTAAAAAAGATATAAAATGAATACATCATTACAACAACATTTAAAAAAACCAACGTACTAAGATCTATTCTGTTCGAAATTAAATCCAATAACACACATCATAGAGATAGATCCAAGATCTGCATTTATAAAATACCTTGTGAAGGTAACAATTCTTTTGTGGGAGGAACCTCAAACCACTCAAGCGTGAGGAAAAATGAGCGTGAATCATACAACAAAAACAAAGACTTCCACAGATCCCTGATATACCAACATGCCTGGGATGGTAAGTACATAGAACAATGAAAATGTGCGACGCGCTATCTCAGAGTAGAAACAAAGAGTAAAAAGGGAAAATCTAAGAAGCAGTTTTCATCTTACTTGATGAAGGAAACTATGTAGCAAACTCATCAGCAGAATGTTGTAGGCTCTGATTACCAATACCGAAAGAAAAAGTCTGCAATAAGAATATTCCAAAATGAATGAATTACTAAAAGGTCAGAAGCACATCATCTACAATAAGTATATCTACATAAGTATAGAAAGATGAGAATTTCATATCAATTCGAGAGAACAAAACAAATTTACTGTGGTGCCCCCAACAACAGCTACTCTGGCCCAAATGAACGTACCTATTTCACGTTTTACTGTTTAATAGAGAGCTAGCCAATTGTTCGTAGGTAAATTACAACGATATTCACCCTGCAGGGAGAGCATCGTCTCTTCTGAGGCCTTGTAAGTCCCCGCCACAGCACATACCTCTCTGTCATAGTATTTCTTGTAGGAAGAGCATTTAGAGCCTTATATGTCCGGGCCCTTTTACTAAAAATGTTTGGCGTCGAACTAAAAACTTACGTTCAGAATAATGTACTATTAAGAACTCGTTTAAAAGTAATTTTAAAGAATGAAAATTTATCCAATACCAAAAAATATATCCTCTGTACGAAAGTATGGTACTTGTTATTTGTATATTATTGTATATTTGTACATATAAATTTATATTATGTTCTCGGATATAGCGACTATATATTATTGTACAGAATAAGTTTTATTTGATGTTTTTATGACTGTATCTGTTTTATAAGGGGTGTATGTGGTTATTTCCTATTTAGTTAGCGTTGAATTTGTTTAATTACTTTACTTAGGGAAAGAATGTATTTTCAATGTTAACGTGTATTTATTACAGCAGTATTCTTACACGAAGAAACAAAGATTAATGATAACCAATACTTAAAAAAAAAATACATGAGATGTTATAACCTCTTAAGTCAATATTAATAATACAGGGTAGGCAACATAATGTTAATTTAAAATGAAGTATTACACAAAATCATTTTTCATAAACAAAGGTTATAAACAACAGCAGATATTTGAGGTACACTAATCACACTCAGTGAAATAAATGCAACCGTGGTAATGTCAAGTTTGATAATAATAGCCCAGTCTGGTTAAAAAATAGGTCGAAAAATGTTTCGCAGATATCTGAAGCTTTCAAGACATAGGTGGGGGTTACTAGATGACGAATATATGAAAAGGTACCGTTCGCGTCATAAAAACTGGAACAACTCTTGTAACCAAAAATCGTGTTTTTTAAGTTGTGTACGTTGATCTTGTCACATGTGTCATTCTAATTTCTAGGGCACTGTTGCCAGTTCAACGAAAATATTATATGAAACCAACTAAAAGCAGGGCTGTGCGATAGACCGCCAGTTTTGATTACACTAAAAACTAAAACATTATCGAGCATTCTCTATCAGTCAGTCACATTTATTTAAACATGCATCCTAAAAAATTCTCCTATTACTATTGTAATTTTCCATAATCTCAATTAAGTACAGTCTGTCCCAAACCCTTCTTTCAGTGCGTCACTAATTTTGACTTCATATAGGATTTTAAGAATGTCGAGAATTATTGCATGGCATTTTAGTTCAATCAGACAGTTGAAGGATCGTAATCGGCTAAATGTGAAAATGTTATTATTTGAAAATGTGGAGTAAAAACTTTAAGAATTCAATTTTTTTTTAATTTACGTATTAGAAGACCCGTCATGTATAAAAATTTTTATTGTGCATTATATTGGAACGGCAGTTTGTCATAATTCCTATTCTATACACTCCAAGGAAAGTGCTTAATTAGCTAAGATTTATTTATGTATTTATTATTATTTATTACAAACACTATGGCTAAAATGTATAGTATTTAAACTACTAATGTGAATATTTTTTAGAATAATTAAAACTTACTTCACGAACGGCAGAAACTGGTAATAAAGTTGTCCCAGCCTCTTTTTCTAATTGAAAATAATTGAATAATTTTAATATTAGTCTTTGTTCATTCTCGGTATATCTCGGCATATTTAAAATATTTTTATGACAATAAATACAAAATTAAATTTTCACTGTAAAATATCTAAAAATACTATCCTGGAATGACAATTATCATTTTACATCGAGTTAGAATCTATCATCGAGTTAGAATCTATGGAGAGGGCATCACGTGACTAAAAACGACCTCACTTCGGCCATATTGTTTTGCCACTTTTGACAGATCGTATATGTTTATTTACTTTTGTTATTTTTCGAATATTTTTAGTTTTATAATACTTTTATAGAAACTGTAATAATATATTGTGATAGTGTATAATAATGGTTTCTTGTTCTCAACGTAGTTGCAGTGGCAGAAGCAATATTAATAAAAAATCTTCAGGAATAACGTTCTACAGGTTAGTATACAAATATGTAAACAAAGGAATGGCCCGTACTTCAGAGAATAAATTAAGAGTATTTGACTGTATTAATTTATCTTTATGTATAATATATCGTGTTTTTTGTGTTTACCGCGGGATAAATAAATCATAGTTTATTAAAAATATATTGCACTTTGTAGATTATGATTAAATCTCCTGAATAACTACTCATATTTTTATAGTAGTTTTAATATTATTGAGTCCGGCCATGATCCCACCGCCATATTGGTTTCACAGTTAGCCACGCCTACCTACGCCGTTGTTAATACACACGTTAATATGCTCATAGCTTCTCCATAGATTCTAACTCGATGTCATTTTATCAGTTGACATTGTCATTGACATTGTCAAAGTACTGTCACTATCGAGACCATCTGCGTCAAATTATATTTATGCGCATCATTGATTGGATATCTATTTAGCGTATTCTAAACTCCGACCAATTATATATCCGTAAGTAGAATTCGCTTTAATATACAAATACCCGTGAACGAAATATAATTTTCTAAGTTCTATGTATAATAATCACAGACTTACGTTTTTTTCTGTCACTTCTAGCTTAATGCATTAGAGAAAATTCGATAAACTGTGACACACTGAAAGAAGGGTTTGGGATGAACTATACCCACACATTTGTGTTTTATTATAATTTATGAAAATATTTTAATATCTTTAAATTATTATAATAAAACATTACAGTGGATTGTAACTGTCACGTTTTGAAAAGCGTTTTTTCGTCCCGGATATTTTATAGTTTATAATGCGTAGGATAAAGTATAATGTTAATTTTTCACATTTATTGTTCTTGTAATAAATAATAATTTAATCTTGGTAGTTTGCCTAATACTAAACTTATTGACACAAAATACAGTTCGTGTTCGATAGGTAATTGACGTATAAAATTAGAGTAGATGCATTCCAATGTTCCCTTCAAACATTTTGGATATTAGCTCAACCCTATCTTTGGTTATTAAATTTATTAGATATAGTTTTTTGTTGTTAATGATAAAAATAATACCTATCTAAAAACTTAATACATTTTTGAACGTTATTTTTTATATTTAGATTTTGTGCAATTCCGTTATCTGTGATGGCAACAACGAATTGATTCACGGATCATTGTATCTAGTCTGAACACAGGTGTGTGTTTTTACCAGTTTTATATGACGGGAAGTGTACTCGTATTTTTACCTTGAGTTTTTTTTAAACAATAATTTATGGTCACAATTGGATTTTTTGTCTATAAGATTTTTCCCTTATATTTTAAATATAATTATTTTATATGATTTTTTATATTAAGAATATCTTTATTTCCCATTTTTTCAATTAAAATTGATAAATAATTTACTGAGATATTTGCAAAAAGCAGTTTTTTTGCACTAATTTATAAATTTCATTAATTTTTTTATTAACAAAATAAAATGTTATTAATACATTTTAACATCGAGGAATTACATCGAGGTCTTTTACATTTTTGCGAAATTTTACATACCGCTTTTTCAAACGTTTATTTTGTAAATAATGATGATGACGATGAAAACGCAATATGCATTTAACTTCTGAGATAGTTTAAGTCTTTAAGAATCCTATGAAATTTGCTAAATGTGTCTAGCATCATTCATAAGGCAAATTCAATAGTTTAAATAATTAGCCTCAGGAAATAAATAAATTAAATAACTGTGAAACTATTTGACCGACCGGCGGGGGGGGGGGGGGGGGGGAGGGAGTTCGCACAAATTTAAAAGACGGTAATAGGTTGCAAATATCTCCGTAAGTTATTTATCAATTTTAATTGAAAAAACGAAAAAAAATGATGTAAATATTGTTTGTTTAAAGTATTAGGTATATAAAAACTTATATACAAAAAAACAAATTGTGTGAAATCTAGTAACCCCCATCTATGTCTTAAAAGCTTCAGATATCTGCGAAAAATTTTGCCTTGAAATCAATGATTTTGGCATAACCAGACTGGGTTATAATATCTGCACAGACAAACAGACAGGCAGAAAATTTTTTAGATATCTAGGCTATAAACCTAGAAAATAATGTATCATTACGAATACCGACGCGAAACCCTAGTTTGTATTCGATGTTCAAATACAATTCAGTGGACAATTTCGATCATATCTAAGACAGTATCAGTTAACTGGTTACAGATTACCTACCGGTTAATCTTTGTCCTCATGCGACTATGATTATATTTGAAAACCCAGTTATTAGCTTTTAAAAATGACTTACAGTTTTTTTATTATTTAAGTACAAGATAACGTTAGAACTTCGCTTTTCTGCACTGTTAAAATTAGAATATGTAACAAATTGTTCAGTACCGTTTTATATTTAACCTAGTTATAGACGACCCTTTTGTCATATCTGCGTTAGACCACATAATTATCGTACAACCCTTGCATACGTCAACAGAAAATATAAAATGCCATCATTAAGAATAAAAATATATTTGCAATAAATAAAGTCTTAATTTAAAAATAAACATTTCATTTTTGGCCTAAAATAACATTTGGTGTTGAATTTTCCTAATTGTACTTATACCTTAACGACCTAACAAATTAAGCCATCAGAGTGTCCAGAACTGATGTCACTTCGGCAAAAATTTCATCTGTTGTTCGTTCTGCATTGATCTATAAGAAAAAAAAACCAAAATTTTAAAAAAGAAGGTTAGTTGTTTCTGCATTGATCTACAAGAAAAAAACCGAAATTTTAAAAAAGAAATAAAAAATTAACGAAATATTTTTTGTTCTGTTAATTATTGATACTAACTTAAGGAAAATAATGAACAAAGAAATGAGTAAGTAAGTTATTGAAAATACCTAGTTCCGCAGAGTGATTTTTAAAATATTTTTTTTCCAGAACAGAAATTTAATAAATATTATCAAAACATAGACAAAATGAATACCAGTATCACAAAAATAGACTTTACATTGTATTGATGTACAATTCAATGAAAAGCAAACCAACAAGTAAGAGTGTAAAACTTTTTATGAACAACTTCAAGGTTCTGGAAATTTCCAATCCCAATATCAAATACCACGGTCAACCGATGCTATTTTGGGCTCAATCTGCTTAAATCTTCAATTATTCAATTACCTTTATCGAGAAATACAAAAGTAAAACTCTTCAAAACAATAATACGACCAATCCTAACATATGGTTCAGATATCTGGACTCTAACTAAAAGTAACTAAAACATGTTAGGATGTTTTGAAAGAAAAGTACTAAAGCAAATCTACGGAACGGTGAATGACAATGTGGAGTGTGGAGAAGATGATACAACTTCGAACTTTATAGAATATACCAGGAACCAGATATCGTACAACATATTAAGATATTACGTCTGAGATGCGTAGAGCATATAATGCGGATGGAACAAAATAACAAAATAGAAAAACGATCCTTGATAAACCCATTGATTAGAAAAGAAGAGAAAGACCCAAAACATGACAACATCGATGAAGACATGAGAAATATGGGAATACGTGCTTGGCGGAGGAAGGCAATGGATAGGGACAACTGAAGAAAAATTCTTGAGGTGGCTGGGACCCACACATGGTTGTAAAGCCAGAATGATGATATCAAATAATAATGTGAGGAGATTTTACTACCTGAATTGAACAGTATATTATTTCAGTGAGCGAACAAAACTTCAATGAAGATAATTTGAATAGTAGAGCATAAAAAATAACAGACCCAAAGATAAAAACAAATTTTTGGCAACATCAAGTATTGACTTCTTCTTGTAGTTCCTTCTCCTATCGGAGGTTGGCTATCATCACAGCTATCCGTACCTTATTGGCGGCTGCTCTGAAAAGATCTACTGAGCTCCAACTATACCACTCTCTTAGTTTTCTTACCCAGGAAATTCTTCGTCTTCCAATGCATCTTTTACCCTTGATTTTACCTTGCATTATGGCCTAAATATTCCAGCTTTTTTGTTTTGATGTGCTTTATCACCTCGCAATCCTTTGTAGCCTTCTTATCACTTCTCCATTTGTAACTCGTTGGGTCCATGGTATTTTTAAAATCCTTCTATAGCACCACATCTCAAATGATTCCAACTTCTTTATATTATTCACTTTTAGTGTCTAGCTTTCCATTCCATGCAACAAAGTCGAGAAGTAGCATCTTTAGGCACTTATCCTCAGCTCCAGAGGAAGGTCTCGATTAACAAACATTGTTTTCATTTTTATAAAGTTTTCATTTACCAGGTTCCTAGAATTTGTAGTTATTTACTCTTTCTACTTGTTTTCCCTAGATATCTAGCCTTCCTACTGTATGTTGCTTAGAATTAATCATGCATTTGGTTTTCTTAACGTTCATTTGTAGTTCATATTTATACTGACTTGATGTAATCTATTTACTAAGTGTTGCAGAGTGCTTCTAGACTGTCTGCAAAAACAGCTGTGTCGTCTGCGAATCTTATGTTGTTACCCTGTTGTTCCTCTGATATTGCTTCCTTAAAAATAGCTTTGCTGTACAGACTGAATAACAATAAGGACAGCACGCAACCCTGTCTAACACCTCTTTTGATGTCTATAGTTTCTGTATCGACATTTTCGATCCTAATCTTTGCTCTTTGATTCCAGTAGAGATTGACAATAGCCCGCATATCTCGACTATCCACATTCTTTTCTTTTAATAGTTTTACGAGTTTTTGATGTCGTACTCTGTCAAAAGCCTTTTGATAATCTATAAAGCAGGCATAGAGATCCTGGTTTATCCTAATCCCATAAAGATTTTTTTGTATAGTCTTTCATGTATTATTTTGAGAAATATCTTAAGTGTGTGGCTTATTAAGGAAATTGTTCTGTAGTGGGAGCATTGTGTCGCATGTGCTGACTTTGGTAGTGTTACAAACGTGGACAACAACCAATCTTCAGGTATTACTCCTGTTATATATGCTTTGTTGAACAGATCTAAAAGTTTATGCAGTGTTTCTTCGTCAATCCATTTAATTAGCTCAGTGGGTATCTGATCTGAGCCTACTGATTTTGCGGTCTTTGCATTTCTAATTGCCTGTTTTAATTTGCACATTATTATTTTCGGTCCTGTTTGTTCCTGTGGTTCTTCTTGTATCATTCTATCATCGTCGAATAGTTTCATTATGTATTCTTGCCAAAATCTTAATTTGATCTTTGATGTTTGCAATGAGCATTGATAATCATCTTTGAGTATCCCATAGTGTGCTCGCTTTTTGGTATTTGTTAGGTCTTTTATTTTTTATGCATAAAAAAGCTGTCGTATTTTCTGTCATACTATTTCTATGCATTGATCTGTTAACCACTTTTCCTTGACCTTTTTTATCTCTACTTTAATTCTACTTTGTAGTTCTTGATATTTTGGCTCATTTTTCCCTTCGGCTTTTCTCCTCTCCTCCATTAATGCTGGAACATCTGAAGTCATCCACTTCTGTTTTATATTTCTTTTTTTCAAGCTTTAAATTTTCTTCTGCACCATTTAGTAATGCTTTTTAAATATTGCTCCACTTTTCATTGACATTTTCTGATGTTAAGATTTCTTTTTCTACTTCTGTTAGATTTGTCTTCTTAAGTTTGTATAATCAAACGTTGGTTTGTTTTTAGGTTTTACAATATTTTTGAGTTTCACGTGCATTCTAGCTATCAGCGGGTTATGGTCTGAGTTGATATCGGCTCCGGAGTATGCTTTTACTGCTTTGAGTTTTTGTATCTATTTTTGACTAATATATAGTCTATTTGATTTCTGACTATGCGGTCTTCGTTGTCTGCAGGAGATCTCTAAGTGTATAAGTGTATAAATATGGACACTTCAAGCCTATTTCAAAAACGCTATTTATAGTACAGCTGAAAGCACTAGGAAAACGATCAGTGAAAAAGCAAGACAAACCAAATAAAATCCATGGCTATGGCAAGAAGGGAAAAAAATCGTCAAAAAAGAGAGAAGCATATTTAAGGATCAAAGACACAAGAAAAAAAATTTAAAGGTAAAATTTTGTCTCTACCCATTAACAAGAAGAACTAAAGTCCGGATAGGACTCGGTTCGTAAGATATGTTCTTGGTGTTCTACTATACGGTGATAATTTGTGTAAAATTTTGACCGTATTTTACAACTAATTTACATTTTTTGCGGTGGGTCTTACAACAATATTAAATAATTAGTCTACTATTCTTCTGCTATGGCTAGCACAATCTTCAGAGCATAATTCGATCGAGCATATTTTGGTCTACTCCAGAGACCAATATCTAGTCATTTTTATAATAATCATACTGAGTGTGTAGAGGTCCAAAAAGATTGTTATATTTCTATGGTTGCAAGACCTAAGAATCAGACTTAAAAACAGAATTGTAGACTAAGCTGTATAGTCTTGAATGACAGACCAGGCACACAAAACTCTAAAGGAAAAAAGCTTATTCCTAAGGGTTTGGATTAAGACGATGGACAGGTCAATCTACTTCTCGTGAAAACTAGCACTTACCAATAACCATAATCCAAGCTTCGGAACGTAGAATGGAATAAATGGCAAACGAAATAGTCAAATAACGATAAAGGAGCACCCAGATACTAGTTAGATTAGGACATATATAGACAGATAAGACCTAAAATACCTTTCCAAGTAGGTACATATCAGAATTCAGAATAGACCACAGGTATGGGAATATTATTCGAAATATATACGAAAATGCAACAACAACTATAAAACCTTCATTGCATAACAGAAAAGATAAAAATTGACAGAGTGGTGCGACAGGAAGACAATTTGTCGTCAAAACTATTAATAACAGTCATGGGGTGACTGTGAAGTGAAGTATTTAAACGATTAGAGTGGAATTCAGAGGGTATTCACATCGATGTAAAGAAACTTAATTATTGTCGTTGTGGAAAGATATGTGTACTTATGCCCCGAAATAAGATTGACCCAAGACAACCAAACAAGCGAGCCGCTCAGAAGAGTAAGTTAAGGTTGGGCTAACCTATCCATTTAAAAAGGAAAGCTTTCATTCAGTGCGTTCTACCAGCCATCACATACGGTGCATAAACCTTAACTACCTAACTCAAAAATATCTGCGAAAAAATTGAGGACACAACCTAAAACGGAAAGATCAATTCTTGGAACAAGTTTGAGAAATAGACTAAGAAACGAGAATGTTTGTAGACGAACCGGAGTAAAAGACATTACACGAACGTATTACAAGGCAAAAATGGAGATGGGCGCATGTTGCAAGAACATGCGGACAAAAAAATTCCTTGAGTGGAGATCACGCTCAGACTAGCGAAGTTGATGAACCGACGACCTCAAAAGAATTGTGACCAATTGGACAGCAGAGGCAGAGAACAAAAATAGATGGAAATATCTGAAGGAGGATTATGTTTAACAATGGACAAATCAGGGCTAATTAATCATAATGATTAATTGTTGATTAATCAGGTATATACTGGTATGCCAGTTTTTAAATTCCAATTAAAACTGACGTCTATCTTAACAAGGAAAAACGTTGTGTTGTAGATATTTTTGAATATATTTACATTTTGTAATACTAAAGACTGAAGTAGATAGCCATTTGTAGCCTTTATACTCATATATATATATATATATATATATATATATATATATATATATATATATATATATATATATATATATATATATATATATAAGGTTCTTGAACTCCTAAGTGGAGCATAGAGCTTCAGTGAAAACGAGCCATCGGGTTCTATTTTGCGCTGAGGCCTTCACCTCATTCCAAGACTTTCCTTGGCCTCTTATCTCGTCCATGATGGATCTTCTCCAAGTTTGTACTGGGCGACCTCTTTTTCTTTTCCCTTGGGGATTCCACTCTAGGGCAGTCTTTGCGATACTGCAACTATTTTTTCGGAGTGTGTGACCGATCCAACCCCACTTTCTGGACTTAATTTCATTTTGTACCCTCTTTTGTTCGGTCATGTTGTTTATACTCATAAACAACATGAATAAAAACTGTAACTACACTTGAGTGCAAAACAATCGACTCAAAAGTAATATTTGAGGTTACACCTTCTGTTTTAATGTAAGAAGTATGAACATTTAAATATATCATGTGCAAACAATAACTTTATTATTGAACTTACAAAAACTGCTATTGCATTATTTGGAAGACGCATTATAAAAACAATATGCAAAACGAACAGAGTTTCCTAAATATTCATCATTGGAACTAACGCAAGAAAGACGTTATGAACAGAGAAATCATCAATTACAAAATGAATTTCTTTATTTTTTAGTATTTGATATTATCACCCCTACTCCTAATTACACTTTCCAATCGATTTCATATGGATCGGATGACTTTTATAATAAATTCTTAGGCATTGCTTCCCATTCATCATTAAGCTCTGCTCTCGATTGCATTATGCTCCTTGGTGCATGATTCATGTCCTGGACCCTTCGTTTAAGCTCATCCCAAACATGCTCTATTGGATTTATGTCCACGCTCAACGCCGACCAATTTATTGTAGGTATACCGATCTCAGTCAGATAGGTGGTGGTGACTCGTGTGGTATGGCATCGTGCCTTATCGTGCATTAAACTAATGGCATCACCAATAAATCCCACGTATGGAACCACATGTTCCTCCAAAATGTCTCTGATTTCTCAGTGATTTCGATACAATAAATCGATCATCTCTCTCCGTTGTTATTCGTTTATGGCCTCCTCCTTAGTGGCGGACATAATCAGCAGTATCTTGGTACCGACGATACACTCGGGATATAGCAGATTGGCTCAAATTTAGTCGATTTGCCACGGCCCTCTGACTCAGGCCTTCTCACAATAATGCTACTGCTTGAACTGCTTTGACGGGTGTGGTATCCATTTGTAATGCAGTTGCGAACTTAGTGACTTGATGTATTAGTGGGTTTGCTATGAAAATTGATACGTACGATGTTACGTATTAAGCGTTAACTAACGCGTTACTTAAGCGTTAAGTCGGTGCGTGTCGATTTAAATGAGTCAAATTTTGACCCCCTCTCTACGTGTTGCATTATTTACTTGTAATAAGTCATCGGATTCACCAAAAAACAAAACTTTTTTAAATCTCAATACTGATGTTAATGATTATACACTAAATATTTTTAAATTTACACTTTTTAGATTGAAACAAGAGACATACTTTCGCAAAATAATTTTGAGTCGATTATTTTGCACTCAAGTGTATAATAATACATACAAACGGTGACATACCAGATCTAAAAACTCCATTTATTGTTCCTAAATAAACCGAATGCATATTAAACATAAAGTTAAAGAGAAAAGATCCTTAGAAAAAAAAAGAAAGTTCGAAAAAAAGAACGTATAACAAATCTAATAAAAAAAAAGAAAAACAGTTAAAAGAAATTAATGTAATCATTAATATTTCTCACCTTGACCAACTTGCTATCGTAGTGTTCCAAAATCGCATTGGTATAGGTATTGAAGGTCTTCAACCTCTTCTTAATCGTTTCAAGGTTGTCGTCGACTCTTCCTGAAGTTTTCGCCCTGCCCAATAATCTATCGATTAGAGTTTGTTCTGATGCTTCGAAAAATATAATCATGTTAACGGGTGCTACGTTTTCCTCGAACAAAACTCCTTGGTCCCTTTCTCTGGGATATCCGTCAATGAGGAATCCCTTCGATGTTGGCAGAGCTTTAACGATAGCGTTTCTAATGAGCTCTAGTACTATCTGCATGGGAACTAGTTCACCGCGTTCCATTATCGCGGTAAGTTCTTTTCCCCGTTCGCTTCCACTTTCAACCTAAAAAAAAAATGAAATTAAATGGGAATGTAAAGACAGATTAAACTTACTAAATAATCAGTATATATGAGATACAGATAATCAGTACATATCAGAAATATGACCGCTAAGCACGTCATATTTCTCATGTCTTCATTGATGTTATTACGCCGGAACGTTGTTCGGGATCTTTCTTCTCTGACTAATGGGTCTATCAAGGAGCATTTTTCTAGCTGGATTATTTTGTTCCATCTACATTACATGCCCTAACCACCTCAGATGTCCCATCTTAATGTATTTTACAATATGTCGTTCCTGGTATATTCTAGAAAGTTCGAACTTGTATCATCTTTTTCACACTCCACTGTCATTCACCGCTTCATAGAATCGCCTTAGTACTTTTCTTTCGAACCATCCTAACATGTTTTCATTAATTTTTGGTTAGAGTTCAGGTTTTTAAACCATTTGTAGAGACTTGGCAAATTATTGTTTTGTAGAGTTTTACCCTTGTATTTCTCGTTATAATTGAGGATTTAAGTAGGAGATTGGGCAAAAAATAGCACATGTTGGCTGTGCAAATTCTGCTGTTTATCTCTGCGGTAGTGTTACTTTTACTGTTCACGAGCACTCGCTGGTATACAAATTCGTTAACTAAATTGTACATTTACAAGTAAAAAATCGGTGCTATAGAAGAATTTTAAAAGTTTCTTGGGTGGAGAAGACTTGAAACTCCACAATATTAGAACGTCTCAGCAAGATTACAGTGAATATAAAAAGCATTAAGAAGAGCAATCTGGAGTATTTTGGGCTTGAAATGAGAGGTCTCAAAAATGGGTTGTTAGAAAATATTATGCAAGAGAAAATAGCAGGGACCAAGAATATACGTTGTTTACAGTATTTTGAATAAGATTTGATGTACTGGATATGCTTGCTCCACTACAGTAAATAAGTAGACCATTAGCGTACAGTAGAGCTTTTACCGGTAGACGAACTTCTTTTGAGATGTCATTAATTACTAAGTTAAACAGAGTTGGACTTAAAACAGAGCCTTGAGGTAGACTATTGAGTTGTTCGAGAACATTTGACTCATTACCGTTTATTGCAACTTTAAATTTACGATGATCCATGATGTTATCTATGAACGTGTAAATATTACCTGTAATATTATTATCGATAAGTTTCTGTAATATTACATTCTTTGGAATAGTATCGAAGGCATTTTCAATATCAAAGGCTGCCACAACTGTATCATGTTGCTTATTGAAATTCTCGATTATATGGTTTTGTAGTAATACTAAATTGTCCATTGCGCTTTGATGTGGTCTGAATCCCGATTGAACGGAGCTAATTATATTAAGCTTTTCAGAAAACCAGTAAGTCTATTATTGATTAGTTTTTTCATTAATTTGCACATGCAACATGTTAATGAGATCGGTCTATAATAGGATGGCTTTATTGAAGGTTTGTCGAGTTTTTTTTATTGGAAGAATGATGGATTGTCTTCACAGGTTGGGAAACTTTTCGTTGATCTAAAGAAGATCAAAAAATAAAAGTAATTTTGTGAGTGCATTGATGGCTAAACTTTTGAGGAATATGAAGGGTATATTGTCCATTCCTGCTACAGAATTTTTTAAGGTAGATACAGCAAAGGAAAGCTCTTGTAAAGTAAAAGGTGCGTTTAAAGCGAGAAGGTCATCTGAGAGATCTGTAGTAGAAGGAAGATGTTTATTGGGAGTCAGAGTATTTGTGTAGTTGTCGTTTTTGCTTTTATTATGAAAATGAGTTGCCATAATTTTAGCAATTTGATTTCAATGCATTTAAAATATAGTATATTTCCAGATTCTAATGATAAGCAGTTCTCTTCTTTCCCTTTTATCTCTGATACTCCAATGATGTCCTATTAAAATTTCTTCCAAGTCATGAAGTTTCTTGTCGTTAAATAAAGATGTTATGTTAAATGTTGATATGTATAGTTTTTCAGAGGGGTGACAAATCCATATGATTAAAACACGCACAAAAAAGGTTAATTCATATGATTGGTGTAAGTTACACATTTATTAGTGGACAAAGGAATTAATCCGAAGGGGAAAAACACTTAAAACAAAATTTATAAATTCTCAAATATTAAAAATGGATTTCGATTAAACATTAATTATTGAGAAAAATAGTTTTACACAACAAATCAATAGAGTCATCTAAACCATTATCATTGAGTAGATTAGTAGAAACACAAAACTGATAATAAAAGTGAAAATATAGACTTACCTCTGCTCGGAGAAGATCTCCACTGGATAAGTGAGTAAATCCATATTTTTCGACTATTTTATCACACTGGGTGCCTTTACCTGAACCTGGTCCACCCAAAATCCAAACTATTGGAACGTTAAGAGCTGGAATGGGTGCCTATAATATTAAAAAAAAAATAATTTAAAAATCGTCACTGTAATTATAGAATATTATCTTTTTAATTATTAGGTGTTTCAGGAATTAAACAAAATATACTTAAGAAAATATTTTATTTGACGTTTCCACTTCTAGCTCGGAAATCGTTTTAAAAATTATTTTTATCTGTTTTTTAGAGCTAAAAGTAAAAAATGCTTAAAGAAAAAGTAAAAACTATAAAAACTGTAAATGAATCAGTAATAAAACAAATACTATAGTCATACAAATAAAAAGGAAACACTTGGACTGCTTCTTAAAACAGATGGAACACCACTTCTAAGTAACGCAAAGAGAAATATGGAGAATGATCGGAGATGAACGAACTAATAAAAACAAGACACATTTAGAAGAAAACATGGGCAGACTACTTTCGTTCCCTATTTGTTAAAGTTCACGATAATAAACCATCAACTCCGGAAGTGACAACAAGAAATTTCGAGAATAAATTATATCAAAATAAAAAAAAATTAAAGGGAGAATTTACAAAACAGTCATCGGACCAATAATGACATACGTGACAGAAATACCCGACACAGAGAGAACAAAAAGCTGGGAAGCTGGGAGGTAGGAGTGGTCATTTTGTATCTTTTTGGGGTCCTAAAATTGACATTTTTTTGCTTTTTTCAACTTTCAGCTGTTAATGTTAATAAACAATTAAAATATGATTTGAAGAATAAAATGCTATCTTGGTTCCTATTGGTCATAGAAGGTTCTTTTTTTTCGGAAAGTTTGTTTATTTTCACCAGCTTGGTGAGTGGCATAAAAAATTTAAAGTTATTATAAATGTTTATAAGGTAAACAGTCAGCCATTTTTCAAATTATTTCTTTAATAACTTATTAAAATGTTGAAACTTTTTTTCATATACCTTAAAGAATCGATTACGATTAACAGAATACCTCTAGAGTGACTGGGGCAAGAGAGTTTGGGAGAGAGTTTGAGAGAGAGAGTTTGAGAGTTTGGGCAAGTACAAATGTTTAAATAGTCGCTCTCCAGGATAAACAAATAAATAATTTATAGTCTTTGATATCCCACTGCAGGATCACTACGTTCATAACATATTTAATTAAACTTGGCCGCAAATATTTTTAATTTAATATTAATTAATTTTTAAACACAATTTTTTTTTATTTATTTATTTTTTAAATAAAATACGCTGGTCAAGATGTATATGAGTATTTTTTATATCAAATTAAAGCTAATTTTTTTCTTACTGTGATGATATAAGGTTTTCTGAGAAAAAATGGTCGCAAATTAGGGTTGCCAGCTGTTCAAAACGCGAGGTAACAAAGATAAAGTTACAGACAGCTAGCGCGCAGCGCTACTGGTTGAAGTGCTAGTTATTTTTAAAGCATGCATCGATAGATGTAAAGTTTGTTTAACAGTAAATGGTTAACTTCAATTAGTATCGACTATAAACATCTTGGGTTAACCGATAATAGTATAAAAGGCCCGGTTTCAGATAACAATGATTTACTTGAGGTACAAGGTCATAACAATGAGCTAAGTCAGATAAATTTAATATTATTTACGACCGTACTTATTGAAGTAAACCATATTCTGCTAAACAAACTTTAAAATAATGTACATATTATCACTTATTTTACTTTTAAACGAAAATAAAATTTTTGTTCAAAAATTAATTACTCTTAATTTGTATTAAAAATATTGGCGGCCACTTTTTGACTGGCAATCCATTACCTGTATTCTCCTAATTTTTTATAATATGTAAAAGTGTGAGTTTGATTAACTACGTTATGAACGTAGTGATCCTGCAGTGGGATCTTTTACTAAAAACTGTTATATTATATTATAAACTATTTGATTGATCTGTTTGAAATTTAGCTCACTTTAATAACGTGATTAACAACACAATTTTGAGTAGCTAGATTACATGTTATTATGCAAAAAACAAAGTTATTTATAGATTATTTCAAAATAATGTTTTTTTGCAATCAACTCGGTCATTTGTTTATGTATTTTAATGGGGAAACTCTCAAAATTAAAGAACTTTTTATGATCTACGATAAGACTACTATAAAGCACTGCTGTGACTACAAATACCTAGGTATCACTATTTCACAAGATGGAACATTAGACAAAGCCATAAGAGAGAGAAATACGTCAGGGAGAAAAGCCATCACAATGTTAAACACCATTTTATGGGACCAATCAATCAGCAAAGAAAATAAAAAGAGGATATATGAGACTATAGTAAAAGGTATCACTTTATACAG
This sequence comes from Diabrotica undecimpunctata, assembly GCF_040954645.1. NCBI lineage: Eukaryota > Metazoa > Arthropoda > Insecta > Coleoptera > Chrysomelidae > Diabrotica > Diabrotica undecimpunctata. Next base: position 17,814 of record NW_027314048.1, read on the forward strand.
CTGTGAGGTATGGCCACTGAAAGAAAGAACACTGTCAACGCTGAAAGCGACGGAACTGGATTTTTGGAGAAGAACCGCAGGAAGATCTAGAAGAGAAAGGATTACCAACGAACGCATTAGAGAGATAATGGGAATCAACTCTGAGATAGCGCGT
>NW_027314049.1:0-17964 GCF_040954645.1 Diabrotica undecimpunctata
ACGCGCCTATCTCAGAGTATTTGTATTTATTAATTAATTACAATTTTTATTATAATCCAAATTCTAATATATACAAGTCAATAGAATCTTCAACAGTCCTAAAACAGATAAAATATTTAAGTCATTTATTCACAAAGTAAGAAGTTTCAATTTGTTAGTAAACATACAGTTAACATGGATAGAGCTCGGAAAATAAAACGTGTTAGGAGGTGAAATAGGATATATCTCATAAATAAGAGTTCAGAATGATATAATCTTTAATGGACAGGTAATCTGAAGACAATTCTCAGTGATTCAATATCAAAAATGCTGTCAGATAGCTTTAAAATTAAATAAAAGCAAAATAAAAGCAACTAATTCATGTTAAAATTGGTGTATGTCAAATTTGTTAGTAAAAATTTTAATATTTAAATTATCATTTGTTGTAGAAATTATATGTCAAAAGAATGCTTAAATTCTCTAGTATTTGTTACAATTCATTTCAAAAGTCAATATAGTTCTCAAGATTTAACAATTTATGAAAATTTAAAATATTTTTTATTTTAATCATAAATGTCAAAAATATACAAAAATCCTGTCAGATCTTAAAAAACATTGTCAAAATGCTTGGAGATCTGGTAAGCAATGAAAAATAAAAGATAGAAAATCAATAGTTACGAAGGGGCAGAAAATTTTTGATTTTTTTCAGCAGTCACAATTTTTCAAAAGTATTTTAAAAAACCTTAAAAAAGTCCTGAATTATAACAAAGTATATTCAAATTACCTTGCCGATAAGAAACCATCGTTTCTGATTAAATTTTAGCAAAGCCTGCAGATTAACAGTATATTTTCCGATAAGGGAATTGTTAGCAGTCATCATAAAGAGGTCCACAGCTACCAGAAAGGTGAGTTTTTCCACTCATTTGAATTCTCGCTGAATAAAGAGACCGTTTGGTGTTTATTTTTGACTGAAGATCATTTAAAATTCATTTTGGGTACTTATAAATATTTCTCAACCATTGGAGAGATAATTCTGATAGTTTTGCGGCCCTAATCCATTAGAAGACGTCACTGAAAGATGCAATCTTTGTTATTGAAGATTTCCATAAAATTTTTAGAGAAGGGATTATCTGAAAGACGAAAGTGAACTTTAATAAAGTTAAACGCAAGTTTTGAAATTTCTTTAGAAATAATCTTACCTTTTTTTTTAAGCAGCCTATATCATTCTAAATCATCTTTGTGTTAAAAAACAAAATAATTTGAAGTCAAGTTCACAAAAATTTTATTATCGCTTTTGTAATATTAACCAAATATAATTCACCGTTTCTTTTGCTTACTAAAATCATTAAACAAAACAGTTAAACTAAAAAATTGAAGGATTATAAACCTTTGTTTTCGCTCTAAAAAGATAGTAAGTGAGGTTATAAATACTTTGACAAACAAACACGTATTAGATCTTAGATCAAGTATTTCTTGTTGCAACTTCACAAAACACTAATTTCATATACTTACTTCAATATTGTATTACGTCATAAATCTAAATCCATTCATATTAGTATTAAACGGTTAAGTATTGGCTTATTTATTGGAAGAATCTTAAATAATTATTTTTATATATATTATACAAGATATCGTTGTGTAATATCGCGCTATCTCAGAGTGTGAATAATTGCACAGTACATTAAAAATAAAACTTCTTGTGTGGTGATTTTTGCTTTATATAATTTTATATAGCTTTATCAAGCAGTACAGGTCACAGAACTCGCTTGAGTTAAGAGTCTGCATGTTCTAAGACAAATAAGTAAAAAAAATTTAAATTCAAAATACAGATTTAGAGAATACAAGGTGAGTAGAATAAATGTTTGTCAAATTTTTTTTATTTTCAGGCGTTCAATAATTTTTATTAAAAGCATTTCTAAATTTAACAATATTACAAATTAATCAACTTAAAAAATTTATTTTTATCTTCATAAAGCTAGCCGGTAAATAAGAGCAACTTGTAGTTTTCTTGCATAGAATTAACATATCATAACAATATATATATATATATATATATATATATATATATATATATATATATATATACTATGACTGGGAAGGAGATGGTTTATTTATACCGGCGGTGGTGACGTGGCCTAGGCGGGCGTTAGGGTGGGGATTTCAGCATGAGTTGGCGCAAACATTTCCAACAGTGGGATTTTGGTTCGAGGATGGAGGGGACGATATTTTTTTTATGAGAGGTCTCCATGTAGAAGGTAACCGTATGGCGTCATCTCTTTTATTAAGACAATTTGGCCTTTTTTCTATTTCTATGGCTTCTCGGATAATTCTTGGTTTATAGAAGCGGATGGGGGCTAGGGTTCCCGAGTTTTCAAAATCAATTTTATGACCTGTATGAAGATGGTATTGACCTAGAGCTGAAATTGAATCAAAATTGCGAACAGAAGTGGAATGTTCATAAATCCTATTTTGGATTCTACGATTTTTTTGGCCTATATATGATCGGGGACAGTCTGCACAAGGAATTTCATAAACACCGTGCTGTTCATTTGGAATGTTGTCTTTGATTGGTCGGACAAGGGATGAAAGTTTTTGTTGGGAGGTAAATATTGTTTTTATTCATCTTGATTTAACAATTTTGTTGATTTTATCAGTGACACCTTTGATGTAAGGAAGAAAAGCTTTCGTATGATAAGGGTCTGAGTCTGAATCAACGTCACAATTAAAATAATAATAAAAGCATAGGACAGACCTACTCAGTCACTACATGTAAAATTTATTTTAAAATTTATTATGTTGTTTATTGATGTTGGTTTAACATTTAAACAATCGGTTATTATAACATCATATTTTGTGTGTTTTTAAATTAAATTAAAATATATCTTGTTTAAATTTTTGACATCTTTTTTATCATTTTTTGCATTATTATTCTTTTTGATTTGTATAGACTCTAGGAGCTCTCTCTTCTTCCTGTCACTTTTTAGGATCTTGGTTTTGTCAAAATCAAATTTATGATTCTTTTCGTTTTCATGTTTTGTTAGGGCGGTTGAGTTTTTTGTCATATTTGTAAGAACGTATTCCTGAGTTAAGTAGCTGACTGGTTTGTCCAATATATACTCCATCACAATTCGAGCAGGGAATTTTGTGCACAACATGCGATTTTTTTAATAGAGGGGTTTTTGTTTTTAGTCTTCTAAAATTCTTTTTCAAGAGATTGTGCCCTAAATGAGCAACCGTAATGTTATGTTTAGACAAAAGATTTGTCTGATAAATCTTTTATAGGGGGAGAGCTATATACTTTTTCTTGACCGTGTTGGTTTTATTGCTATTATTGTTATTGTAAAATGTATGCAGTCGCGATTTAAAAGTGTTGTCGATAAGTTGGTGTAGGTATAAATTAAGTGTTAGTGCTGTTTTTCCTTTTTAATAGCCTGAGGTCTATTGATAGGATCGGATAATCTGATAGCTCTATCGGCGAGTCCGATAACTACAGATTTCTTTTGAGATAAGGGATGATGAGATTTGAGATTCAGTTATCTCGACGACCAGGTTTTTTTTGGTGTACCATAAATAAAATTAATTTGACAATTTTTTTTATTTTTTATTTTAGTATCAAATTTAGTTTTTGGTGAAAGTTATTGAATTCATTTAGTAAAATATCCATTTTATCCTCTGGTATATCCTCCTTACATAGAGAAAGCAGCACTATAACTACTTAATGGTACACCAAAAAAACCTGGTCGTCAACATATCTGAATTTCAACACTCATCATTCCTTTTCTCAAAAGAAATCTGTAGTTATCGGACTCGCCGATAGAGCTATCAGATCCTATCATTAGACCTCAGGTCATTAAAAAAGTAAAAACAGCACTAACACTTAATTCATACCCACACCACTATATCGACAACACTTTCAAATCGCGACACATTTCACAATAAGATTAATAACAATAAAACCAACACGATATAGACAAACTATATGTCTCTCCCCTATATAAAAGGTTTATCAAAACAACTTGCAAATCTTCTGGCTAAACATAACATTACGGTTGCTTCATAAAGGGCACAATCTCTTAAAAAAGAATTTTACAACACTAAAAACAAAAACCCCTCTATTAAAAAAATCGCATGTTGTGTATGAAATTAATTCCCTGCTCGAATTGTGATGGAGTATGTATTGGACAAACTAGTCCCTAGTTCTCACAAATATGACAAAAAAAACTCAACCGCCCTCACAAAACATGATAACGAAAAGAATCATAAATTTGATTTTGATAAAACCAAGATCCTAAAAAGTGACAGGAAGAAGAGGGAGCTCCTAGAGTCTATACAAATCAAAGAGAATAACAATGCAATAAATGATAAAAAAGGTTTTAAAAATTTAAACAAGATATATTTTAATTTAATTTAGAAACACACAAAAAGATAAAATCGCAGAAAGCCCGATGTTAAAATAACCGATTGTTTAAATGATAAACCAACATCAATAAACAACATAATAAATTTTAAAATACATTTTACATGTAGTGACTTAGTGGGTCTATCCTATGCTTTTATTATTATTTTAATTGTGACGTTTAATGTATACTTGTTAGCAACGAACTTTTACATGCTTGGTAAGTCAAAAGTTTCTCTTTTAAACCTTATAATGTCTCTTGATAAAATGTTTTATAGTCAATATTATTTCTTGAAAAAGTATGGATTTTCTGCCGAAACGTAGACAAAAGTAAATAAAAATATCTTAGTATCATGACAACCTTTTTTATGAACCTAAGCCCAAAAAAATCTACTAAAAAATATATGTTAAGCTTCAAGAACTAACCTCAAACAATATATATATATATATATATATATATATATATATATATATATATATATATATATATATATATATATATATATATATGTAATCGTAGTTCTAAAGAGTTATCCAAAATCAATCCTGGGGTCTAGAAAAGTCCGAGAAAACTAGTAAAGAAAAAAAGTAAAAATTTGAAATAAAATGATTATTTATTTACACTATTCTAATTATTTGACTATCTCCCTTTACAATAGTACAGGGTAACAGGAAAACCGGCACAGCACAGAGGACTATTTTCACTATTAATATCCCTAGGACATTGATAACAGACGAGATAATTTCATGACAATCGAAAGCTCGTTCCTTGGTAACAGCACGAAGCCGAAGGCTGGGTGCTGTTACCAAGCAACCAGCTTGAGAAATTTGTCATGAAATTATGAGGCATTCATCAATGTCCGAGGGATATTCGGCGGATAATTTTTCGAAAAAAAAAATCATAACTCAACATAACGAAACATTTATTTATTAAAAGTACAGTTAGTGAAAGTACAATTATTAAAATTTAAGTTAACATTAGATTCGTTGCTGTTCTCTACTATAGAAGATCTATTACCACGCATAATATTTATAATCTTGTTGTGGTGTTCTTGATCGAGATTCAAGTATGGTTTTATAGAATTCTGATTGCCATGACTAGTAATTTTTTATACTTTGAACATTATCATTGCCGAAACGTGACATTTTGGAATTTATTTGGATGAAGTTGTCAAACTCGATCGTGTTGTCATAGGGATTGAAAATTGCACTGAATGCAATTATCAGTCTAATGTTGACATGATTGGGTGAAATTGTTCCACATGACACAAAATGACGAAATTTGAATGGTTGTTAGAACAGTCGAAAAATTATCACTATAAATAAACCACAGACAGTTAAAAAAAGGAGTAGAAAGAAGAAATATCGCCTATATTGATTAAGGTTAAAGCTGGATTTTCACAGATCCGATATCCGATGACACGAAATACGAAATTTTTTTGTACGAATATATTTGATTGTCGTATCCGAAATTTTTTGACATATATGTTATATATATGTATCATGTGTCAGATTATTGGATGGATTGATATTTATTTCAATAACTGCATCGAGTTGATGATTAACTGCCAATAAATGATAGCTCTTTTTTTATATAATATATATATATTATATTGAGGTACGTTCTCGTCGTTTTTGTCTCACATAGTGTAGAAGACCCTAAAGCAACACTTTATTCATTGCATTTATATAATAATTAGGTCTTTGTTCCATTTGAAATATATTTCAAATAGTAAACATAAACAGTCCACAAAAGTAGGGCTAAGGTCCAAGTTAGAATGTTAACAATGTCAAAATTCATCCGATTTTCGTGCAAAAGTTAAAATATTTTTAACTTCTTCCGACGACTTTTAATTTCGTACGAAAATCCCACCTGTCATTTTCAACCAATGAAATTCGCTGAAATTTATATCGTATCATCGTACCGTCGGATATCGGACCTGTGAAAATCCACCTTAAGCCTTAGCAGCAATAAGAAACCAATAGAATGTACTAAAAATGCTGAATATAGTAATATTCTAAATGTGAGGGTAACATGACGTGAGGAATTAACTATTCTGAGATAATTCCATAAATATTATGCTTCCGAATTTTAAAAAGCTAGCCACTCTTTTAAAGAAAAGCTAAAAATAAAAAGGGAATTCTTTTTCTAATGTTTATAATTTTGTAACATCTAAAATACAAGTTTTCTATTGTTAAGATTTTATTATTAATATACTTTTTTACGACATCAAGAACTTCAAAAACATATTTCCTGAGTGATATTTCCGAAATAAAAAAGTAACTTATTTTGTTTTCGGAAGTTGTTACAAAGTGAGAAAAAGTTTTTAATTCGTTTTAAATATACTTGGGTTTGTGCTACACTCAAAAAGTTTTATGTACACATGATAAAAAATGTAATATTCTCATATTCGCAGAGCTCAAACACTTCGAAGCTTTTAATTTCGGAGAGATACAGTAGTATTTGCGGATTCCGAAACAAAATCTCAGGCTTTAGCTTTAGATTTTTTTAGGGATGAGAAGTTATAATATGAAACGGTCGTTTAGAGTAAAGGGAGACCGAGTTACATAAGTTCTTTTAATTAAAATATGGCGGGAACCTTTGTCGCAATGGTAATAATATTTAAAAATAACAAATAGAATCTAGTGAATGTTTAATATATTTTATTCATGTTTAGTTTTCTTCGTTTTTATGGCTACCTATTTATTATTTTTATTTAGCAAGATCTATTAAACGGTAGAGTCCCCAATTTTATAATTTCATATTTCATAACATAAATTAAAGTTGGAAAATAACTTTTTAATAACCCTTTATCAGAAGGAATTTGGTGTCAAATAAAATTATCAAAATGAACAATTTGATCTATTTATTTTATTTTGTTACCAAGCACATAGTGTAATTAATTTTTATTTTATTCAAATGCAACTTTTTATGTTACGTTGTAAAGAATTCAGTATTCTTAAGGTGCATTTTTGATATAACTTAATTTATGTTATTTTATAACCTATTCTAAAAGATAAAATAATTGTAAAGCGGCTCGTACTCGTTCAATATTATTGATCAATATCTGGGTTTGTGCAATATAAATTGAACGTTACAGACAAGATTGAAAGGTTGTTTAAACATATTGTGTGGTATGACTAAAAACGGAGTATAAACTCCGAGTATGTTCTCATGAGTAGTATGAGCATAGAGTATAAGTTTGTACTCGATTTCATATCAATAAAAATATTTTGATGTAATAAGTTTCTGCATACAGTACATAAGAGTATATACTCTCTCTCTCTGTTGCTGTTACAATAAGTGAAAGCAGTGAAGATGAAAATAATAAAGGCTGCGAATCCCAAACTTAATTTGTGCATATGTTACGTGATTTTCCTATGCTTTTGTCCAAGTCACAAACACCAGCTGTCCGACTATCAAAATCAAAAGCAATTGGAGCGATGAAAAACAATGGGAGCTTAATTTCGGTTCACAAATGTGTATCCCGGAGGTAAAGGACACTATGTCCATTTTTATCGAAATTTAGATTATTGCACTTTTGAATATACTTTTCTGGCACGCGCTATCTCAGAGTAAACCATACTATGTCCAGAGACAATTTTACGGCAAGTTACCGACTTTTTAATAAACACCAAGTCCACTTCCAGTCAGAGGTAAACAACACCATGTGGACTTGGTGTTGTTTACCTCTACAATATGTGTGCACCGTCATTTACCATCCGGACATAGTGTTATGTACCCTTGTACACTTCCCGTCATATAAAAATGGTACACTTTTTTTTTCCCAATGTAAACCAGTGTTCAGACCAGAGATATATAAGAGAGCCTCTCTTACATATCTCTGGTTCAGACTGGAGACAATAGTTCGTGAAACAATTCATTGTTGCCATCACAGATAACGGAATTGCACTAAATCTAAATAAAAAAAAAATAACGTTCAAAAATGTGTTTAGATAAATATTATTTTTATTATTAACAACAAAAAACGGTATCTAATAAATTTAATAACCAGAGAGACGGTTGAGTTAATGTCCAAAATATTTGAAGAATTTTTTAATAATGGAGATATGACAAAATACTATTATTTTAGCAGTTTCGAATTATAATACATATATTTAAATTCCACACTTGTTCACTGTAAAAGTTATTCATTTTGTATTAATTTCAAATTAAATTTTTATTTTATCCCTTCGTCTTTGTATTGGCGCTTTTCGATCTAGTCCTGTAGATAATCTTTATTGCGAAGCTAACGAACCTCCTCTTTGTATAAGACGAAAACAACTACTACTCTCTTATACAGCATCGGTATCAGCTAACCCCTCTAATCCAGTGCATCCCTTATTTGTAATGTCCATGTATAATTTACACAATACCAATTTCTTACCACCAATAAAACCTATTCCACTAATTTTAGCACAGACACTTAATGATATCTCTCTTACACATACCCTTCCTCTTTATCTCCCTCCATCTCCTCCTTGGATCATGTCTACGCCCAAATTTAACACCTCGCTCACCAACTTCGATAAAAATAAACATCCGAAAGAGATCATTATAAATGCATTTAAAGACATTATAGATACAAATAAATACGACCTAATATTATACACGAATGCCTCAAAAAATGACACAGGAGTAGGCTGCTCTGTTACAACCTCTCATTCACTAATTAAGTCATCACTTATACCAGCCATCAGCAGCGTTCATACTGGCGAATTATTTAGTATATTGCAAGCTTTTAACCATATATCTCCACCTAATAAACAGGTTGCCATATGCACAGACTCTTTAGCATCAATCTATTCTATCAAAAATATATTTACTGATCATCCAATCGTCCAAAAGATCCTAGACTCTCACCAAATTATCTTGTCCCAAAACATAACAGTTACCATAATATGGCTGCCATCTCATATTGGTATAGAAGGCAATGAAACTGCAGATCACTATGCTAAACTTGCTACAGCATCACCTGAAATCACCGATAAAATTCAAATTTGTAAGGACCTAAAATCATATATTAAAAGAAGAACCAGACTCCTTTGGCAGCAGCATTGGAACTCTAACCGTTCGATCTTACACGAAATACAACCGTCAATAACCAGTCAGCCTACATTTGACTATTCAGCCCTCTCAAGACGAGATCTCATTGTGATAAGACGACTTCGGATAGGACATTCAAAACTCACACACGGCTACCTAATGTCCTCTAGCATCCGTCCCTCCTGTCAAATCTGCCAATCATATTTGACAATCAAACATATTCTCACTGAATGCCATCAACATTCGGCCAGAAGATTACAATACAAACTCAAAAGTGAAGTACGAGATATCCTAAACAACCCTGGCCAAATAAAAGCTGTGCTACAATTCCTTAGAGATGAACACTTATATCAAAAAATATAATTAGATTTTAATTTAGACATTGTATAACATATTATTATCATTCCGTATTATTGTAACATATTCTTAATGTAACACTTAATGTTTGTGTAATGAAAATTCATGTTATAGTACCTGTGTAAGTGGCCATAGTAGCCGAGCACGTTAAAGTTGAAATAAAAAAAAAAAAAAATTAAATTTTCCCAGTGTGTTTTATTTATTCTAGTATGCCACAACTCAATACAGTTTTGTGCTACACTTTACGAGAAACAAATGACAGCTCTCGATTTGAAATTAAACATAATAATTTAAAGTCATGTCTAAATTTTTTATTTTTTAACATTTTTTTTGAATTAAAATATTTTCATAAATTATAATAAAACAAGATTCAAGTCCTTCTTTTAGCTGGTTTGATAACATGAGAACATAAGGTAACATGAGAATTTCACTTGAAAACAAAATGCTTCTACAACCTACAGAATATTATAAAGTCAAAATTAGTATCTGTTAACTGAAAAATAAAAATATACACAACAGTTTTGATACTTGTAGTAACATATGCATCAGAAACATGGACTTTGACTAAGTCCACTTAAGGAAAATATATGGACCTATACAGGAGAATGGGAAATGGAATATAAATAAATTACGAAATAAATAGAATATTGAATAGACCGACTATCACAAAAGAAATACGAAGTAAACGACTAAGTTGGTTAGGACACGTGGAAAGAATGGATAAGAGAAATACAAAAACAATACTTAGAAAATAATTAAACAAGAAAAGACCGAGAGGTAGGAAAGAGAGTGATGAATTGGTGGTATTAATCAGAATTTAAAAGACCTAGGAATACGAAAATGGAAAAAAACGAAAAAAAAAAAGAATGAAAAACTTGATCAACTATAGTTAAGGAAACAAAATATACATGACACATATACATAACACATTTGAAAAAAAATAATAGGTCTATAATAATACTGCGAATTTTGAATGTGGCCTACAAGGTAGAAATGGATTTATCTCTGGTTGTGTCACTATTGAGGATTTTTTTAATTTACGTTTATAATTATAGAGTGTAAAATATTTCATAAAAAATTTAAAATTATATACCTGTATAGAGTATTATTGAAGTCAGTATCTCTGCTATTTACACAAAAACATATATGTTGCATATTTTCAATTGTAATTTTTTGTTCCATTTATTTAAATATTAATGCATTCGGGATTACCCTTTAAATATACAAAACATATGAATGGCCTGTTTTTCTGGAACTGCATGTTAATAAATTATTTAATATATAAAATTGTATGGATTTAAATACACTAATAAAAGCATATTTACTACTTTTAACAAAATAAACAAAATCTGCTAATATAAATTTTAGATTTTAATAGGTTTAGATTTTAATACCTATACAGTGTGTCCGTAAAGTATGGAATAAATTCGACATTTCCTAAATGAAAAGCCTTTTTAAAAAAATCTTAAACACGTCGATTTTTAAATTTACTGTTCTACATTTTACAATAAAATTTCATTATACAAGGTGATACACATTACAGTGATGACGTAATCGGCTCTTTTTTTAAATGTAACACCCTTTATTTTAGGACATTTTTAGATCGATAAAAATAAGCTGATTCCAAAAAAGTACAATACTGGGGGAGTAACGGATATAATTTGAAAGATATGCGCTTAGAAAATTAATTTTTATTGATTTATAATATTAATAAATTATAAATAAATTATAATAAATAACTTGAAAGTAATCCAGTAATTAATACATAACTAATGTATTGCACTTTTTTAGATTATGATTAAATCTTCTGAATAACTAGTTATATTTTTATTGTAGTTTTAATATTATTGAGTCCGGCCATGATCCCACCGCCATATTGGTATCATCGTTAGCCACGCATACCTACGCCGTTTTTAATACACACGTTAATATGCTCATAGCTTCTCCACAGATTATAACTCGATGGAGGTAAAGAAAGTCTCGGTAAACGTTTCTAAAATTACTGACATTTTCGGTTTTTTTAGAAAATAGAACAAAAAATTGAGGTTTATAAAGCAGAAGGAATTTTAGTAAAATATAATGAAAATCCGTATGCCGTCATTGTTGTAACACCTATTATGCAACGAGTACACAATCTTCCATTTGCAAAAGATGTTGTTTTTATAGATATCACAGCTTTTTGAGATGCATCAAACCATTCGGATTCGTTTCTGTTAACCCCTTGTGGAATAGGAGCAGTACCTTTGGCAGATATTATTACCAAAGGTCAAATAATTGAAGAACATGTTGCAGAATACCAACTACTCAAAGAGTCGATACTAAAAATACCTTCGGTGAAATGGGTTATCCTAAAATATTTATTATAGATGATAATGACGCGGAAAGAAAAGCCTTAAAAGGTGTTTGGTCAGGATAACAAACCGTATGCCGTTTTAACATATGCCAATCAATTTGACGCTAGCTGTGAGAAAAGAATAAAATACCCCAAGACAAACGACAACTTTTATTCAAGACGTTTCAAGCTATATTATTAGTATCGACTATAGAGAATGCCACAGACTCATTTAAGATTATTCTTGAAAACCAACGATTTCCGCAGTGGAACAATAGGTATATTACTGAATTTTGTACTGTAAGGCTTTTTTAATGACATAGTTCTACATAGAAACAAAGCTTGTAATGCTTTAAAAAAAAGAAGAACATTATAGAAGAGATGCAGCTCCAAGACGACTCTTTAAAAGACAATTAGAAAAAATTAAATATTTACAACAGGAAGATACAATTAAATTATCTAAAAATTTGTACAAAGTTCCTAGTGAGCAAAATAATAGTGTGCTTTTCGAAGTCGATATAGCAATATAATTTTGTCGATATAGCAATAGATCGATACGACGTAGCTAAATAATTAGACTTTGGCGAAAAAGTTCAATCTTTCTCATTTTATAGCGGGCTTGTAGAATCCAGTAAAAGCATTACAGAACATTATATTAATAACAGCATTGAAAACATTGATGAAAATAATGTTGAAAATATGTTCGTTGTAGAGTTTGGTTCATTCAGAATTCATGTAGTCCTAATAGTTTACGCATAATAACATTGTAGATAAAAACTTTCAGGGATAAATAATTTCAATTTTATAATAACTGCTGAATAATTTGTGATATTGTTCTTATTTTTAAGCAAAAGTTTTTTGTGCATTTTTAAAAAAGTTATTAATAATTTTTAAAAAATCGACTTTTGAAGCTATTTTTGCAATATTTAAGACAAAAATAACCAAAAATACCTTTACAAACCGTATCTTTATACTTTAAAGCATTTTCAATGCTATTTCCGCAAAATTGTATCAATTGTTCATAGAATTTAGCGGTCTTCACCTTTAGTATTTAAAATTAAATAGCAATCTTACATTGTTTATAAATTGTTTATAGTAAAAAAAGTTAGACTAATTTTTTGCATTTTGTTTATTACATAGTGTTATCTCCAAATTTATCAAAAGCGGTTGTTATATACCTGTATGAACGAATATCACGGGAAAATCCTTAGCTTTCTGGTCTATGTGTGTTACTTGTTACTGGCTATGACACTAATATCTGCTTTATGATTTTATTACCCTAAAAGATAATGTTTTCCCTGAGAAGTCTATCCTTCTAATATATTCTTAGATACTCCTGTACTGCTCAAAATAATTTACAGGTAGAAAAATGCTTAAATCTTTTCGTTGTTTTCGTCAACATCTTTTCGTTATTCATTCATAATATAGTCATTTTAAATATTTTCTGATATATGTATTAAAATTTCATTTATAAATAATTGATGCTATTAAAACACTAAAACCCTAAACTTAAGTAGAACAAATCGTTGTATATATTTCCTCTTTACATACACCTTAATTTGCTGTTCGTACAGAACCGTTTTTAGTTTTTTTTTTTCAAAATAACCGATTATTGGGATGAATATATTGTTTCTGATAGTTTTCAGTTTAAGTTTTTTATATTAATCTCTATAAAATCTTTTATTCTCAAAAATCTAAAAACAGAAATCGTTGTGAGCGATTGGATTAACAATGGGTTTATTATTTCTTGTTTTAGCTTTTTGTACCTATATACTTATCTACAATAATGGATGTAATGGATACGTCAGTGTATGACGTATAAGGGTCACGTTTCGTTATTCACTAATTTTGAGTATGATTATATCAGTGGCGGATCTAGATATTTGCCTTGGGAGCGGAATTTCCTACTTGAGAGGGGAGGGGGGAAGGAAACTACACAAAAGACATAAATAATAGAGTTATTTAATTCTGGACCTTCTTTGGATTGGTGAGGAATTTCCCTATCCCCCCGTATCCGCCCCCGGATTAATCATCACTTACTATATTGTGTTATACGTTTTTCTTCGGGCTCTTATTCTTTACTGTAAATATTGCGTCTCTTTTATTTTTATATAGGATTTTTGTGCGTTGTAATTATTTTTACTGCTTATCTCTTATTCTCCTCATTTTTTACTTTAATACTTTTTTGCTAAGACTTTTTTTATTATGCAGGGTATTTCAAAAAAGGTAACACCGTCTCTAGGATAGGTAAAAACTGAAAAATAATTGGGACTTAGTAAAATTTTTTTGTAACGCTATTTTGTAACTTTTACAAATAACAAGGTTTTAACAATCTAATTATTGTTGACTTATCGTCAAAACAATCAATAAATGTTAGTTTCCCATGGCAACTTAGAGAAAATCGAGATATACCTATTAGAACTTGATTATTACTTTATACCAGCATTGATTATTACTTCATAATTTTCACATCAAAATATTCCAAAAACAGTGTACAATATCGAGTTTTGCCAAGAGTACTTTTTTGGTGTAAAATTGTATAAAGTTACTACCCTTAAAAAACATATGCTAAATAATACTTGGTACGAACCTTGTAAATAGCGTTCCCTATGACAGTCAGATTTAAAAAAAATATTCATAGGATGTATCAGCTTCCAAAACATATTAAAAAAAAAACATTACAATGTTGTCAGTATTTCGATAAAATCGTAAAGAATGTGTAACATTTTTTTCTTCAACGCGCTTTATCTTAAAAATTGATGGACCAATTATTTTTCAGTTTCCTACTTATCGTAAAGACGGTGTGACCTTTTTTTGAAACATTCTTTATACGTATGTTTTGCATGTTATTTTTACTTAATACTTTATTTTTAAGGCAAAGTTTTTTTTTGACGTTGCATTAATTTCTCTCTTACGTAAAATGCAGAGCAGATCGTCATGAAATTAGCAACACGATATAGTTGGAAGAGTCCATTTATTCGACTACGAACGAATAATTGCAAAAAAGTATTAACTCGCCAAATAAAATTAGGACTGTTAACAAAATTTTGCTGTTACACATACTTAAAAAAACATTATTATAAAAAATCTTTGGTCTATAAATGTTTCTCTTTCTTTTTTGAATTCTTTTAGAAAAGTAATCACGAAAAAATTATTTAAACAAAAAAAATTGAATTTTGATAAATTATAAATAAACATAAGCATGAATTTAATAAATGCGACGAAGGAACTGTACGCTAATGCTAACTCAAAAGGTAAAGGTAATAATCTGTCAAGGGGATTCAAATGAATAAAGCCCTTAAGCAAGGCTGCTGTCTCTCGCCGACATTATTTAAAATTTATCAAGAACAGGCACTAAAACTGTAGAAGCGCAAATGTAGAAATGTGGGAATGCCGATTAACAACAATAACATATATACTTTGTCATTTGCAGATGATCAACTAGTGATAGCACGAGATTATGAAGATATTGAGTATATGACTCGAAAATTAATCGAGGAGTATAAAAAATGGGGACTTAAATAAATATCCAAAAAACGAGTATATGTGTATCGGCAGAAAACAACAGGACCCCATATTGAAAGATGGAGAAGTTATCAAACATTGCAACACATATAAATATTTAGGTATGATCATCACAAAAGAAGGCAACGTAGACGACACTTTTGAGGAGAAAAACAACCAAGCAGGAAAAGCAATTTCCCTTCTTAATAGTATTCCTTGGGATTAATCAATCTCTAATAATAACAAGCGCAAGATATATAATACAATCATTAAAAGTATAATTACCTACATTAGTAAAGTACGGCAAATAAAGAAAAGATACAAGAGAAAACTTGAGGCAACGGAAAGGGATTTCAGGAGACGTTCAGCTGGAAAATGTAGACTAGAAAAGACTAACGAACAACAGAATAAGAGAAATTATGAAAGTAAAACATACAATAGTAGACGATATTGGTACCCAACAACTCAGATGGTACGGTAATGTACAGAGAATGTCTGAAGAACGTCTCCCAAAACAAATCTTAATGTGGACCCGTTACGGTAGAAAAAAAAAGAGGAAGACCTTGCCTTAGTTGGAGAGAGGGCATCAATAAAGAAATGAAAGACAGAGACATAGAAGAAGACTTATGGATGAAACGAGAGGAGTGGCAACTGGGTATTGGAAGACGTAGGAGAACGTTTTAAACCGAATAGAAAATTACAAATAACCCTTAATGCCATGAATGCCAACTTCTAGTTTGTATTTTACTTTGTTTTTGACAATTATATTGCCAACATGAAAATTTTGTTAAATATCCTTTTTTAGTTAATAAGAAAAAAGAACATTTATTTATTATTCACAAATACCTGAAAAAATGTAAGAAGTATATGAAAACTTAAATTAAAAATGTGATATTTTGTTGATTTTATAAATGAAATATAAATAAATAATACAATTATAAATTTTACTTAGATTTTGAATTTCTGATCTTTTGTTTAAATTATTATCACTCTTGCTAATACAAACTATTTCTAAAAAAGTTTTTTAAATTTATTACCTTTATTACACAAAATTTTAATGTTATCAAAATCCCAAAATCCGTAATATGGTCTTTGTCGATTACATGCTTTGCAAAAGCACAAGATGGTTTTTTTTTTATTCTACCATCACTCTTGTGGGAAGTAATACGATTTGATAGATTTCTCCAGGTCTCTAATGCTATATACTACATTTGTTTTATCTAATTTATCTGTATGTATATATGTATATATATATATATATATATATATATATATATATATATATATATATATATATATATATATATATATATATACACATTTAGTGCTGGAAAACACGTGGTGAATCTATAGATGATTTAAATAAGCATGAGTCTAAAATTTAAGCATTCTCCATAAATGTATATCGAACTTTGCATAGTTTTTACAATAATCGTTTATTTATTGTCGCCTATTTCGAGAGCAAAAACGGTCCTGACCACCTTTGTTATTAATGGCATCAGTCGGGGGAATGACTTATTTGGCATCGCACGAGCTAAACGTTGTGGATGGAGTAAGAGGAGTATTTCACCGACACGACACCGGGCCCCTATCAAGTAAGCGTGGTTCCTGTAATTATACGAGGTCTATTTGATATTCTACAAACGTTGACTTACTCACCTTAAGGCGATTTAGTTCTCTCTACATGACGATGTGTTGCATTCAGGGGTGCCGACTGAGGGAAACAGGTGATCCTTATCAGTGTGGTACTTCTGTTAAGTATATAAAGTACACAAAGTTATATCCATATATAGGCCAATTAAGTTGGATTTTTACTCGTAATAACTGTATTGATGGGTTCGACAGTTAAATGAGTAGTATGAGATACTACAAAAAGACTCGTCTAGGGATTCATAAATTTTTAGTGAAACTATTTTTAAATAAACAATCAAAACGCCAACGATCAAAAATACTCAAAATGAGATACGCTGCATTAAAATCGGCGAATAAACAAAAAAGTTATTGCAAAATGAACAACAAAATCGCTGTTTTTGAATTTTGTTAATAACTTTTTTATTATTTAATAATTTGTTTTTAAATGTATCTTAACTTGGGTCTTGTAGTGTTTGAATTGTGTGCTGAAGATGGGCCAGATTGATTAAATAGTTTTAGCGAAATTTAATTTGTTTTTAAGATTTATGGAAAAATGAACTAATTTCTAAGTCTGGTCCAGATAATTTGTCTGAGTGGATTTCAATTATCCGGTGGCAATAAAAATACGATAAATATTATTATTTTAACGTTTTTACCTCAGTTTAAAAAAAGAAAGAGCAAATTTAGTCCAGTAGAGCGCACTCTGAGATAGCGCGT
>NW_027314050.1:0-17938 GCF_040954645.1 Diabrotica undecimpunctata
CGCGCTATCTCAGAGTGGAACCGCATTTAAATAAACATACCTACAAAAGTTTTGTTTTCAACCGTTTATTTTTGGATTTTTTAGAAACTGGTAACCAGTGTTTTTACTTGTAAATTAATTTTCTCAAAACTATCTAAAATGACTTACTACAGTCTTCGTTGTATGAGACGAGATGATAATAATAAATTCTGAAAGTGACCTGGAACAAGCCATCTGCAAACTGTATCTACTATTGAACTTCGATATAAAAGTATCGACAAAAACGACAAAAGCCATGGCATATAAAGGTGAATATCTGATAAGAACAAAAAAAGGAGTAAACTAATTAACAAGTGTCAATAATCTAAAGCTTAAAATCAAGAAGATAATAAAACATAAAAAAAAGTAGAAATAATAATCAATACATCAAGAAAACTATAGAAAATTAAAAAAAAGCGAGGTTGCCAATTCTTTTGCAAGAAATTGTATCAAGTTTTTTCATCAGAAACTATATTTATATGAGGATATTAAAAGCAAAGTTTTTTACTTATTACTTCATAGCCTAACGTGAAACGTTCCGTGCCAACAACAGCAATTAATGCAAACATTAAAGACAAACTTCCATCCCCATTATTCAGTAAGTTACCTTAATGCCGCCATATTCTTAGTACAAATAGCTGAACACTGTCGGAGATTAATTGAATTCGGTATAATGGCTCATAAACGCGACCTTCCATGCAAATCGCTACAGCATTGCCAACAAAATAAATCTAAAATCCCATCCGCGGCAATGAAACTAAAACATACGTTTCGGATGGGCAGATATCGCCATCTCCGGGGGAGGCTCGCACTCCCCGAACCTACTCTAAGGGCA
Source organism: Diabrotica undecimpunctata (assembly GCF_040954645.1). NCBI lineage: Eukaryota > Metazoa > Arthropoda > Insecta > Coleoptera > Chrysomelidae > Diabrotica > Diabrotica undecimpunctata. Next base: position 854 of record NW_027314050.1, read on the forward strand.
TATGAAAGGCTATAAATTAATTAGGGTCTATTCGACTGTATATATCGGTGGCCCAGATACAATTTCCAAATGATGGGAGTAGGGAAATAGGGGTGACACGAATACACTGAAGGCATATTGTCTCGAATGATTGAAATTAGGAAACTGTATTCAAGATATTGATCTATGCATACATGCATACGAATACACGATATATTATACATATATATATATATATATATATATATATATATATATATATATATATATATATATATATATATAAGATGGTGGTATTATTGACTATTGATTTAAATATCAAGTGGTGATTCTTGAGGGTGCAGTCAGTCTATTTGGCCCACAAGACAAAGAAAAACTCTTTGACTTACAAGCTTTCGAATTTATTTTAATTCTTTTTCAAGACATCTGTGAACAAAAGTACAGTAAAATATAGTTAGAATAAATTTTTTAATGAAAATTTTAAACTACATTTTGGTACGCCACAAATTAACACATGCAATGTATGTGAGGAGCTTAATTAAAAAGTTAAAATCCCTAGAGTTGGTGAAGTAGCAAAACAAGTAGCGGTTGCCGAAAAAGTCGTACACTGCTGCCGAAGTAAACAATGTTACACTGCCCTACATGATCAATTTTGTGGCATGCAGAAAATTCCTTAAAAATTATCTAATATACAAGTATAAAAATTTTCTGGTACGCCCCTGACCCGAGTATAAATATTTACCTGTTTCTCTGTTTCTATTGTGATTGTATTGTACGCTTAGTTCTACAATTTTAAAAACTGGAAGTGATTCAAGGTCGTTTTGCGATATAGTTTGAAGCATGTTTGACAAGAATTTTGGGTGGTTCCGTTGTGTAGATGGGTTAGCGCGAAAGGAAATCGGTAGAAGCCGGTACACAGATCGAGGTGGAGGGAATTCAAGTTTTGAGGTTTGAATTTTTGGTCTAAATCGCCTTAGGTTTTATACAGAACCTTCAACTTCCTGTAATTCCTTTACAAGACCTCGTTCTTTATATTACCACGAAGCAGAAGTCTGCAGCTTTCTATTAGATTATATTGAAAGATATATAGGAACAGATGTAACAGAACTACGCCTGTTTTCTGACAACGGCCCAGGTCAAAACAAAAACCACTGCGTTACAAGAATGTGTTTGGCTTTAACCAATACAGGCATATTTCAAAAAACTCAACCATTTTTCCCACTTCGAGGTCACTCATTTCTTCCCTGCGACCATGTTCTTTTGGTTATTAAAAGAAACCTCAGAAAATTTGACCGAGATTATGTCATCCGTCAGTACACAGAGATCATTGTTACCATAAGTGCTCAAAACCTATTCACGGTCTGTGAAATTAAAAGAGAGAGTACAGCAGATTCCCTCTATAACACGCGCTATCTCAGAGTACTAATTAGTTTATTATAAGCCGATCTCGTTATATCAAACAACAATAATACTGTGCATATGAATATGTAGATTTCTAAAACATTAACTTCCTATAGTGAAGCCATTCGGAGCAATATAAGATGCTAAATGTTGTTTGAATGACGTTTTTTTAAAAAAAGTTGTTTACTTTTATTGTCAATGAAATACATTAAAACAAAAAATCCGTATTCTGTAAATCTGTATAAAGCGTATTTTCAACGATAACATAAACTTTTGCTTCTGCAATTGAAAGAAGTCTGTCATTTTTGACTGCTTTAAATTATCCAATATTCTATCTATCATATTTTCTAAAGATGTGGAACAGTTGTATGCTTCTTCATTTGCGTTTTGTCTTTGGATAAAGTTTCTTACAACGTTTAAAGCCCTTTCCACGTCATCTTGTCTATTAGGACCTTCTTATTATTAGGTGCGAATGGTCAAACACCTACAATGACACTTGTGAATCGTAAATTGATGGAGGGTTATAGTTCAATAGAAATTTCACGGGACATCTAATGTACCGCGTTATAAGCGAAACCTCGTAATAACCGTGTTCGTTGTAGAGGGAGTATACTGTATTATAAATTTTAAAGACTGGTGGCCTAGGTATTATAAGTCTAGATGTGCGTCGACTAAGACACAGAAGTTAATAAGGGACCAACAAATTTTGTTCTCAATTTCCAAATTGCATCATTTTGTCTACAGCAGCGTTGATGCTCACAGCAGTATTCGAACTAGTGAATATATTAATGGTGCGATATGGAGTACCTTCAATGTTTTCATTCCAAAAACAAGCAATAGCACAGTTAAAATGCCAACTCAAAAGGCGTATAAAGACCGAACTCCAATACTAAAGACCATAAAAGAAAATTTGACCACACTGCTTCAATGAGTGGATGAACCGTTCAAACCATTTTACGAAAATATTATTTAAACATCAGCACCTAAGAAAAAATCCAAGGGAGTCACAAAATAAACTGTATGATATTAAAATTGTTTAGTAATAAATACTTTTGTTTTGAAACCTGACATTTCATTGCTGAAACAACCTAAGTCCATTTTAAAAATGTTTATTTAAAGGGTTTAGTAACTATTTAGAATGCTTTTCTTTTTGATAAATATTTACATTAGGTGTAATCTATTAACTTCAAACTTCACATTTAGTGAAAATGTTTAGATAAGCTCTCAAAACGATTTTTTCATCTCATACAAACTGTTTGAATGTGACTTAGGTTGTTCTGAAATTTTTGACTTAGATTGTTTCAACCATTTTCTAGAGAATGCTTTGCTACTAAGGCTTTGTAGTTTTTAATTTTTTTTTTATTTAAACAAATATACCCGCATCAACCACTAAGGGTTATTAGCGGGGGGACATACACAAACAGTAGGATACATATTGTTACATAAAAAAATATTTTTTACAATCTGGTATATAGTTTAGTCATTCTAAGATAACTTAATAAAGACTGTAAATTTGACGTTAGTATACTTTTTAAATTATCACTAAGGACACACGCGATTCTTTCGTTCTGGTACACTGGACACTCAACAATTATATGTTTCACTGACAATTGAGTGTTGCACTTGGTACACATCGGAGCAGCCTCCTGGTTGAAGATATGCTTGTGTGTAAGGAAAGTATGTCCTATTCGCAGTCGGTTGATGATGACTTGGTCTTTTCTATTATTTTGGCATTTGATTTATGATAGCAATACTTTGGTCGGTGGTTGCATTGCTTGCCAGAGAGTCCACTTCCTCATTACCACTTATTCCCATATGGGAAGGTACCCAGATAAAGTATAACTATTTATTGTTGAGAACTTGATTCTTAGTCAGTTTGGTCAGTAGAAGAAGGACTGTTGAGAAGCAGTTTCTTCTTCAATCTGGTGATATTGTGTTTTAAAGTTTTATTTTATTTTGTATTTGAGAATATATAAAGTTTAAAATTTCTTTAATTTCTTGGCTTTCATTTGAATCATTTTTAACACTGCGTTCAGGATGTTTTGAGTGAAGGGAATTTGCCAGAAAATCACATATTTCATGAAAAGTAAGTGTAAAGGAAGGGTTTCTATTTTCAATTTTTTCTTTAATTTGATTTAGAATAATTGGAATATCTTCTTGGGTTTTAGGCTTTTTCTTAGGTTTTTGAATATCGGGAGGAGGTAGGTCATTTTCAAGAATTTCAGGAGAGGATATTTGTCTTTTAGTTGCAGGAGTAATTTTAGTGGTTTTTCTATCGCTTTCAATTACTAAGGAATTATCTTGGAATATTTTTGGTTGATTCAAAATTTGTAATTCATTGTTTGTTTGTGAAGAAGTGGTTTGGTCCTTTGTAGCTGATGCGTGATTTTGTATGGTATTGGGTTCTGGTTCCATTAATGTTTCGGTATCTTCTTGGTATTGGTTTCGTGGTTGATCTTGTAGCTGATTATATTTTTCATTGGTAGAGTTATGTATATTCATAAATTGATATTCATATTCATATTCATTGATAAAGAAGGACAGTCAGAATTGTCATGTCCGACAATCTTGCATCTGGAGTAGTTTAAACCATCTATGGAAATGTATAGTCGATATGATGTATTGTCGATTGAGATTAGAAATGAGTCAGGAATTGATGCATTTTCTAAAGGACTTATGAACATTTACCTCCTAAAGCTGAGTACGTGGCTGTATTCTGAGTCTTGCATGCATACTCGTAGAAACGTCATGTTGGAGGCGGATTTTATACCCATAGTTTTTAAGTGCTCTTCAATTATGCTATTAGGTGTAGTAGGACATACATTAGATATGATGAGTCTCTGGGCAGGGGTTATTAGTCTTCTTACTTCAATCTGGTTACCATCAATATTTATATATTTGTGGGAGCTAAGAAATTGATCAACTACATATTTAGAGGAGAGGTAGATGCGGATGCGGTTGTTTGCTATTTTGGATGCCCAAACAACATTTTTGGGCTGTACTATTGATCCAACAGCTTTTACATATTCGAAAACTTTTATTCCTTGTATGGTTGAAAGTATAATACCTTGGTCTTTTGAAGGATATTTGAAACTGTTTAATGCATTGGAGTAAGATATATGTGACGTAGTGGGTATATTTCGTGAGGTAGTAGCTGATTACGGTTCATCCATCTTCCCGCTGAGAATTTACGTACATTGGCACAGAGGATCTGAAGCAGGACCTGGCCACTTAATAAAATTGAACAGCAGCCTAGCCTAATTACTTGTTAGAAGCAATAACAAGCAAAAAGTTGTTGTCGATAATCGATAAGTTGAATTGAAATCGATAAAATATTTTGCCTTTTAAACTTCTGATTTTAAGGTTATTAATAATGCAGTTTTGTACTCACAGAATTCTACGATTTTCAGTACACTATCACATTTAACTTTAAGTTGCAAACAGTATAAAAATTAAATTATATTTTTAATTTTAACTACCAGTAATTAACAAATTTGTCAGAACCGATATAAAGCTGTATGATCTGCTAGATATCGGGGCCGGACTCCTCAGTTTTTAATTTGTTAGTTTGTACACTATGGTTTATGTGCAACAACCCTTATATATATATATATATATATATATATATATATATATATATATATATATATATATATATATATATATAAATATTTGTTGAATAAACACAAAATTCAGATTAGATCTGCTTCTACCTGATGTTCGAGGAGAACTTTTCTCTGAAACAGAGGAGAGCAGCAGCATTAGTATGAAGTAGGGACAGTAGAGAGGTAAAATCTTTAGTTCTAGACTTGGGTTTTCTGATATTACGCATTTTCTTTATAATTATAAAAAAAAATTATATTTTGATATATTTTATTTTATCTCTGTTATTAATAATATTTTATATAATAAGTTTTTGAAATGACAAGAGACTTCAAATTCCTTAAGTTAATAAAATTTTTATTAATTTGACAGTATTCCTGGACTATTCGATAACATATTCAACAAATGTCTGTCGACACTCGTAACTCTCTCTGACGCCACACTCAATAGTTGCACTCCATACATCGACATCGGTCCAATAAATAATTGACGCGTGTACTTTGTAGTTTAACATTTCTTTTAGAACTCGGTAATTGTTTTAACAATAGAAGCATTCATTCATGGCATGTGGATGTCGTGACGACAGCTCACGAACAACAATTGCCCCAAAGAAATTCCCAGAGAAAAATTCGGTCGGGAAAGCCGAAAAGAACTAAACAACATCCTAGAGATATTTCACGAAGTAAAGTCGGGTACGACAGCGTTCTTCTTCGTTCCAGAGGCGTTACGACTTTAATGGCAGGGGGTATTTTCTTTAGTGCACTCGAAGATTTCTAAATGAAACAATATTATTGCAGGATGATTGAACATTGAACAGTTTATTTTGCTTCAACCACTTGAAAATACAAAAGGGATAAAGACATACATAGGAATATACAAAAAGCTTTTTTAAAATCTTCGCTGAAATCTGCCCATGACTTCCAATTTTTGTTATTGTTTCTGTACCATAACAAAGCGAGGTCTCCTAATAATTCTGGTAATGCTCTTAGTAGATCTTGTTTATCGATCTCGTAGGCCAAGTTTAATTCGTCTATCCTCTCTAAGAATTATATTGCATCCGAATGTTTCTTGTCGAAGTGTATGTTCCACTTTCGTACTTGACTTAGCAATTCTGGTTGCCCCATTTGTTTCGTTATTGTTAATTCCTGTAATTGTCTTTGGATGCCCGAAATTTCCTGGGTCAGTGTGTCGGATTCTGTTCCCTTGGAAGTTTTTTCTTTTGGGATAGTTTCTGTAGCTTCCTCGCGATTCTTAAAATAGGTTCTGAGAGTCGTGCTCTCAATTCGTCGACGGTTCCCTTGGGATATAAGCCGCATTTTTCGGCCTTGCTCTGCAATTCCTCTATGCAAAGTCGGTTTATCCACGACGTACCACTGAGCCTGTGTCTTTATCTGTCGGCATGTTATTAATTTTGCTCGGCGCCAGTTTGCGATGGGTAGCTCTTTCGGGGCGACAGACTCAGTAAAACATAGGTTGAAATAAAAAAATAAATCTATTAATTTAGCATATATACAATAAATAAAATAAAATTAATTCTACGCCGTATATACAATAAATAAAAATGAAGTGAATGCTACGTCCCCGTCTTTAAATGAATTCCCCGGCAAACGTCTATAAAAGAAAATAAATTAATTATTAGTAATAAAGAAATAAAGTGAGGTAAAGTCGATCATACGCAGACTTATGCTCGCTTCCGCTTCAATTCAGCGGGAGCTCCGAACGCACTCGCCAATAAAATATTCGGCTGTGCAGACCCACGGTAATGTTCAATACACAATATCGATGGGTTCCGCTTGGTTAAGGACAGAGTACGATCCTCAATACGGAAATCTCTCTGTCCGGATTGGCTCGCAGGTTCACTACACCAGTGAGTCAGGGACACTAGAGCGCTAGCTACAAGACTGTCTAATTCCGCTACTTACACGTCTTAAATAGCCGCTCCGAATACCACTTCGTCGTCTCGTTGTAGAAGTGGATGCGCAAACATTGACACTCCCACGATTCGAACTGTTAAACGATCAGAACATCGTTACATCCTAGAAGTTCTTTTAATGTTGTTGGAATATGGTGATAGTGTCTTCCAACTGAGTATATTGAACAGTCACTCCAAATGTGCTTCATTGTGACTTTACATTCACAAACAAACGCGCTATCTCAGAGTCTCTCTTCAACAAGTATTTAAGTGTTGTAGAAGTGTGTCCTAGTTTGAGACGTGTTATTAGGACTTGATGTTGCCGCTTTGAAGGCCAGAAGTTCCATGGAAAGACGGAAGATTTTATTTCTATCAATTTAGTGGTGCTTCTACTCTATTGGTTTTGCCAAACATCGTGCAATTTTGCTTTTAAGTTGTAACAATAATTTTGCCTATCACATTGGGATCATTATAGGGGGTTAAAAATTGGGGACAGAAATTCGTAGTGTTTTTCGTTTTTCGTCCTTTATTATGGGAAAATGTGTAATATAGTAGCAGTGTGAAGTTTTGATGGGGAGTGAAGTTAGGTTTTGGAGAGATTTTATAGAGAGCAGATGCGGCGTGAGTAGTCCGGAGAAACCGGAAAATTTGTTGAAAAAAAGTGAGTTATACTCGATGTAATATCAGTTTTTAAAAAAGTGGTCACTGTTTTGTTTTCATGCCGTTTCTCATCTGAGAGATTTGTTAAAACGGCGTTTTCAACAACTTACTACGCAAAATACTATACGTATTTTCGAAACTGCTGACCGAAACAATTCGTTGCTGCTACAGCTATACCATTCCCGTAGATTCTTTAGCCAGGAGTTTTCTCCTTCTTCCTATGGACCTTTTTCCTGCTATTTTCCCTTGCATAATTATTCGAAGCAGTTCATATCTTTCGCCTCTTGTAATGTGTCCCAAGTATTGCAGTTTTCGTTTTTTGATCGTAAATATGACTTCCTTTTTTTATTCATTCTTCTCAAGACCTCGACATTTGTGACTCTCTCGGTCCATGATATTCTCAGGATTCTGCGATAGATCCACAGTTCAAATGCCTCTAGTTTTTTGGTATAAATCTTTTTCAACGTCCATGACTCCATTCCGTAGAACAGCACAGAAAGTACGTAACATCTCATCAGGCGAAGTTTCATTTCAAGGCTCAAATTTCTTCCGCAGAACACTCTCTTCATTTTAGTGAATGTGGATCTGGCTTTTTCTATTCTTATTTTGATTTCTGCTGAGCTATCGTTGTCTGCATTTATAAAAGTGCCTTAATATTTGTATTTGCTAACTCGATCGATAATTTTCATTGTGTAAATATAAATTTTGGACTTTTTGTGTTGATTTCGATATTACCATAAATTTAGTTTTCTTTATGTTCAAAGATAGTCCATATTCTTCGCTGCAGTCTGCTATCTTATTCACCAATGTCTGTAGCTCTTTAAGTGTTTCTGCGATCAGAACGGTTGTCGTCGACAAATCTCAGACTGTTTAATCTAACACTATTTATTTTAATACCTACGGATTGCTCAGAGAGTGTTCTATTCATTACGTCTTCGGAATAGAGATTTAACAGGGTTGGTGACAGTATATACCCTTGTCTCACACCTCGCTTTATTTCAATTTCTTCAGTGGTATTATTCTCTACTCTCACTACTGCTTTCTGATTGTAGTGCATATTTGCTATTAGTCGGATGTCTCGTTTATCTAAATTCTTTTCTGTCAGGAGTCTGATTAGGTGATCATGCCGCACTTTATCAAAGCCCTTGTTGTAATCTATGAAACACATGAATACATCTTGATTTATGTCAAGACATCTTTGAGACATAACTTTCAGTGCAAACAACGCCTCTCTTGTTCCAAGTCCATTTAGAATCCAAACTGGGTAATATTGATGTCCATTTCCAGTTTCTGTGTACTCTAGAGTGTATAATTTTCAGGAATATTTTCAGTACATGGCTCATCAGACTGATTGTACGGTAATCACTACATTGTTTGGCATTTATCTTTTTTGGTATAATAACAAAGGTGGATAAAAGGCATTCTTGTGGTATTTTTCCTGATGTATAAATGCTATTGAAAAGTTCAACTAAAATGTGAATAGAGTCTTTTTCTATTAGTTTAAGGATTTCCGTTGGTATTTCATCTGGACCTGGGGCTTTAACAATAGGAAGGAAAATAATAAATTAACATACATTTTATTTTTTGTACTATGAACAAGTATATATCATATTCAAGTTTGCATGATTTTTTTTAAATAAATTCTTTTCTTTCGACGCCTATGGTTCTGTCCCGTCAGATTTGCCGTTGTTCGTGCCTAACTTACGATATTTTAGCTAGAACAGTTAAGAGATGCAATCTACTGGCTTTAAACTGGCATTTAATATAAAATAATAAATTCTTCCATCTCGTAATATCACGTTATATTGCTTTTTTTGCCGGATGAAACAATCTGACCTCAGTGGAATTGAATCTTTCTGGAGATGTCACGAGTTTTCAGATTTTTTCATAACTTCCTGTCTCGCGAAAAGATAAACATGATGCGAAAGCAAAAGAGACGTGATTTTTACCGGGGATTGGGAGGTAGGTAAAAAACATCAGTTTTATTTTTAGGTCACCAGCGGCTGTGTAATTCGAGTATACTTTTAAAAAACAAGAAAATTGATACTCACAAAAGAAGGAAAATAATTCTATTTTAAAATATATTGTCAATAAAAATAAAGGATCTCTTTAGTGCCCTCAAGGATTTGTGAATTTTAAGATAATCGAAAAGATAATAGTTACCGGCTGTTAATCTGAACGGAAAATGTATATATACAGATTGAACGAATTTAAAACGGAACATACGAAATCAATGTATTTCGGCTCAACTCCGCTCTAGGTGGTTGGCCAACAAAAGGTTGTCAAATAATTATATTATAAAAATCCAATACTTTAGCGGACTGCTGGATTCGGAACTCATTCAAGAACAAATCAAAACTCCACCCAAATAGGTTGCCTAGAATCACTAAAAAAACTAGACTAAACAAGCAGTTATTATGCTGTCAAACCACTTATCGCTTCCTTATAGTCCAAGGGATAGAGCCGAAATTTTGAACTGATCAGTAATATGACATTTCTCTATTGGATACATTCATTGTAACTGGGTTTAAGACTTTGCCTTACAGGCGGACGTTCCTCGTGGTACAGGGGGGTGGCTATACAGGGATAAAGTTGTCATTTTTTTCGGAAAAATTAACGATCGATAATATGGCTGAAAATTTGCCCAGAGTAAGATCTTGGTATAACTAGACGAAATCCCAAAGGGCTGACGCGAGAGTAGATACATAAGGTGTGGCGGACAGGGGTGAAATTGCAATTTTTTGGGGAAAAATTAACGATAAGTAATATGTCCGCCATTTTCATGGCTCATTATTTAGCCCCTAAAAACTATAATTCCAAAAGGGCGGACAGCTGGGTTGGTACAGAGAGCCACAAAACGGGGTCAAATGTACAACTTGCCTGCGCATTTTAGGTCTCGGTAACAATTTTCAAACTGATTTTATTATAATATTTTTATACCGATTGATTTGAAAATTTGTATGCTCACTTCTGTTACTATTCTGAGAAGCGTTAAGTAGAGTTTTCCTCAAAATTTTCCAAAAAAATTTCCGTAAATGAAAATTTTTGTAATTTTTTGAGGTAAAATCTAATTTTGTAGAATCCTTTCGATTTTCTGTAAGTTATACCATGATTTTTTTCCAAAAATTTTCAAACGATTTTTCCGATAAGAAAAAAAAGATTTACAAAAACTTTAAAAAATTTCGTCATTTTTCTCACTCTCATTGATGTCATTACATTCATCATCTTCGTCACTTTCACTTTATAAGTAACAGAAATAAAATCAGTTTGAAAATTGTTGCCGAGACCTAAAATGAGCAGGCAAGTGGTACATTTGACCCCGTTTTATGGCTCTCTGTACCAACCCAGCTGTCCGCCCTTTTGGATTTATAGTTTTTTAGGGGCTAAATAATGAGCCATTGAAAATGGCGGACATATTACTTATCGTTAATTTTTCCCCAAAAAATTGCAACTTCACCCCTGTCCGCCACCCCTTATGTATCCACTCTCGCGTCAGCCCTTTGGGATTTCGTCTAGTTATACCAAGATCTTACTCTGGGCAAATTTTTAGCCATATTATCGATCGTTAATTTTTCCGAAAAAAATATCAACTTCATCCCTGTATACCCACCACCCTGTACCACGGGGGCGTCCGCCTGTAAGGCAAAGTCTTAACCAGTTACAATGAATATATTCCAATAGAGAAATGTCATATTACTGATCAGTTCAAAATTTCGGCTCTATCTCTCCGACTATTAGGCAAGCTCCTCTTTCCTTTAAAGGAGACAGATAGTTGAACGATATTTTATAACGCGCTATCTCAGAGTGGGTATGGATTTATTTTTGTCCAAGTTTTATATTGGTCCACTATTTCAAATGCAGTTCAAACAGACATATATTAAATTGTATGTTCCGTTTTAAATTCGTTCAATCTGTATATATATACTAATCAAGGATCACTCGAAGAGTGGTGGGTTTTTCCCAAGAAATACAATATGATAATATCAGCAGAAAAAACTAAATGTATGACAACATCTAAATACCCACTACGATGTAAAATCTACAACAAAGCTTAAAAGCAAGTAAAGTGGCGGGATCTCTTAATGACACAATCTGGAAGAACAAACACCTAAGACAAGACACAAAAACAAGAATCTATAAAGCAGTAATTAGGCCTATATTAACATACACGGCGGAGACAAGACCTGACACATCTAAAACGAGACGACTACTAGAAAAAACAGAGATAAAAGTACTCCGACGAATATCAGGAAAAAGTCTGTTGGATAGGGAGAGAAGCGAAAATGTAAGAAGAGCCATGCAATATAGAAGACTTAATGGATGGGTGACAAAACGGAAACAAGAGTGAAACAACCACAGTAGAAGAATGGCAGAGGATAGGATAGTATGAATAGCACGATATAAGTCACCAAATTGACGAAGAAGTATTGGCAGACCAAGAAAAAGATGGTGCGATAATTTAAACAATTTAGGAGGCTAATATTAAAGAAGAAACAGGCTTTAAAGTCTAAATACAAGAAGGAAGCAGAAGAAGAAGACTTTTTGCTTTAAATTACCTTAGATATGACAATGAAATCCTCATTTTCAAAAGAATCTTAAGTGCTGGGCCTTTAGAAATCTTTTCCTAGGCCTGTCTTCAACTGTATCGTTCTTAGTGGGCTTTTCCACTTTTCTCTTAATATAATATGCCGATTTCGTAGTATCTTTTGTACTTTATGTATCATCTCCTTTATCATAATAATATGTTATTTAATCCTTCACTCACGGATTTTCTTCTCTTTTCTTATAATAAAAATACAATTTTATGATTTTTCAAGGAACGACTGTTTATTTCACTCCCAGTCCAACGTATTTTTTCACTTGTATAACAAGCTGTAAATCTTTTTTCAGTTGTATGTTCTGCAAAACATCTTGTAAATAAAAAACCAGTTCTCCTGCATCAAATTTAAATATACCGTCATGTCTTGTCGGCCAGCACGCAACCTCTTATTATCACCTCATTGGATTCGTTTACTTATTTCCCTTTCGATCGACAGTTTATTTAATGCAAATTATACAAACAATTTAAAAAACGGCGTTATAATCGGTCCGTTTCTTTGAAGATGGTGTTAGCGATGTTTCTTAATAGCCGTTGGGATATTATAGTAATTTTTGCCAACGAGAAAAACGTGATACGAAACGTAGATTATAGTGGATGAGTTTTAAAGGTGTTGGTAAAAGGTTTGCTGGGTAATAAATTTCACACCCGGTCCGCTTTTTCTTGCAAATCAGTCGAGAAGTTAAGTGTTCGGTTCGAATAAAATCGCATAAAACGTTAACACATTTTTATAAAGATCATAAATGAGTTTCAGATAATGTTTTAGCCGTTTCCTAATTCTTACATGGACGACGTGTTATAATCTTCTTCTTCTTCAAGTGCCATCTCCGCGGCGGAGGTCGGCAATCATCACAGCTATTCGGACTTTTGAGACGGCTGCTCTGAAAAGTTCATTTGATGTACATCCGTACCACTCTCTTAGGTTGTTATAATATTCCATAATAATATACTTATTTTGGCATTTATAAACTAAATATTGAAAAGGTTATGGGCCCAGCTGACTTCTTGAGAAATAAGTAAAGTATAAATCAAGAAAACGTGATTGAGTACCTTGGAAGATGTTTACGGGTCAACAATTTCTTATTCTCGCAGGAGAGAAGCTTAATAGTGGAAGTTTCGTGTCAAGATCCTATTAAATGAAAAGAAAGTATTACCAGTGATTGAAAGTTTAGACCCAACACAGAGAGACATTTTTACATTCATTTCATCCATTTTAGTTCAATGTGTGACAGATAGACATTACAAAAGATGCAAAAACCGCCAAAGAAATGATGAAAGCACTTAAAGACGTATTCGAAAGAAAAAGTATATTTACCAATCTTACATTAAAAAAGACGCTATTAACTTTAAAGTGTAAAAGAGATCAAAAACTGGAATACCATTTTATAATTTTTGACAGAATTATGAGAGAACTGGAAGGTGTAAGTAGTAAGATAGATGAATCAGACAAAGTATGGCATCTTCTTTTAACCCTTAATGAAGAGTATGAAGCTGTAATCACCGCAATAGAAACAATAATCAATGAGGTAACTGTGGAGTTCATTAAATCTAGATTATTGGATGAAGAACTGAAGAAATTTGATAAAAACAAATCACCTAAAGGAAGAATGAGCACAGTAAGAATGATACTGGCTCATCCACTGCAAAGAGATTTAAAAATTTATCAACTTGATGTGCCCACAGCTTTCTTAAACGGAAAACTTGATTCAGAAATATATATTTATTCTTCACAAGGACCAATAATAGACAGAGGAAAGGTTTTAAAATTAAATAGAGCGCTATATTGTTTAAAAGAATCACACTTTTACTAGAGTTGTAACAGAGAATGGATATTTTAGATCTAAACATGATGTTTGTCTATATTATAGGAGAAGACATATCTATGGTTGTTTAGGTGAACGATATAATACTAACAGGACATGAACAAAAAATAAAAGAAACAATAGATATTTTGAAAAACAATTTTTGTGCCAAGGACTTGGGTGAAGTGAAGAACTTTTTAGGAATGACAATATTAAGAGAAAGTGGTAATCTCACATTAGGACAGCCCAAAATGATATCAAAGGTACTGGGTTCATTTGGTATGAGTGATTGTAAAGGTGTCGCATCACCAATGAAAACAAATTTTCAGGTAGATAACACTCTAGAGATAATTGATGTTCCTTATAGGAAACTTATAGGTAATCTTATTTTTATAGCAACTACATCTAGACCTGATATTATGTTTCTTATCTCAGTAGAGTACTTGATAAACCGACACAACAAACTTGTAGAACAGGAAAAAGATTACTGCGATATTTGAAAGAGACACAACATTTTTTATTGACATATAACAAGAAAACGTGGGAACTAGTTTGTTATGCAGATTTAGATTGGGTATCAAATAAAATTGATAGAAAAAGTATTACATTGATAAAAATATTTTTGATTGTTTAGATTTAAGCGATTTTTGCTCCTATGTAATATAATTATTGATTATTGAAGTTCAAATCGAGGAGGAGTGTAGGCGCAAAATTTCGGGCAAATGCTTTTTAAATGCATTCATTTTTTTCGTATCTTAATAAAACTAATAAGTATTTTTGAAAAATTTAAAAGCAGAATGAAAGAATACATTATTACTGAGGGCCGAAAGTACCTGAAAACTTCTATAATGTTTATTTTAATAAGTTACAGGGGTGAAAAAAAAAGAGAAAATTTAGTGTGATTTTTAATTTCAACTATCTCATTCAAAAAAACTTTTTGTTTATTCTAAGGGACTTAGTAATGCCCTCGGTAATAATGTAGTCTTTCATTCTGCGTTTAAATTTTTCAAAAATGTTTGTTAGTTTTCTCAGGATTCGAAAAAAATGATTGGATTTAAAAATCATTGGCCCGAAATTTTGCGCCTACGCTCTTAGTATAGGTTGGTACACTAGTGTAGGTTGGCTACAGTGTACTTATGACTTCATCAAAATCAAGGACTACGAAAATTGTAAGCAAGAGAAGATGGTTGTAATATATTGTTCTAAATAATAAAAAAAATAATGCAGTATTAATATACTTATTTTGTCATTTATAAACGAAATATTGAAAAATATGTGCAAAAAACCAATTTATCGAGTATAAAAAAACAATTCGTAATTTATTTCTCACAGTAAAAAATGTAGACCACGACAAAGTACACAAACTTCCTTCTGATTTTTCCAACTGTTTGAAACATAAAATCTCGGTGTCACAAAAATGTACAAGCAAAACAAACGTTTTATTGTGGCAACATTCTCTATGACAATAAAACCTCTCTACAGTTCTCTCAATCGGAGTTATAAGTTGGCTTCAAAAATCAGTGTAGTGAAACTCTTTAAATTCTGCTTCGGTTAGTTTGGAAAACTTTGCTCATTTTCATTTCGAAAGTTTTGAATCTCTGGTGATTTAGTGCCGAATATTTTCCGTTCGTATAACCAAACTTGTTTTATTCCAAATCGGCCCGATTGTTTTTTGCTGACTGTGAAAAGTCTTCGGTGATAAACCTCCTATGAGGCTTAGTTGATTTATATTGTTTTGTCATCATATTTTTTAAATATTTTTTGTTTTACAACACAACTATTAACATTTCTATATATAATTTTCATTGAAACAACAACCAAATATCACAAAGCAACCAATGCATTGACTTATTTACAAAAATCCAAATTGGTAGTAGAGAACAAGCTAATAATATATAAAACTATACTGAAACCCATCTCAGCCCATATTACAAAATTGTAAGGATATGCAAATCATATAAATATAAAAATCTTACAAAGATATCATTGTAAACTTAAATTGTGGCTTATTTCCATTAAAATAGTAATACTTTAAGAGGCAACCAGAAAATAGCTTCAGACCAAAATTTTACTTCAGATTTTCCGATGTTTTTAGTTAAACGTCACACAACGACTACAGAATCGCGTTGTACTGGGACATTTCCCCTTGTATATACATACGCAGCCACATCCACGTGGCAAAATAAAAGATCTACTTCCATTTCAGTGGGTTGGCAAGCGGATACAGGCATAATTTTGTATATATGGGTATCAAAACAATAACCATATATCCCTGTCAGTCAACTAGAGACATCGGGCTGGGTAACTAAAATGTGACGTGGAAATTTCATGGAAAATTTCCCTCCAGCGTGGAAATTTAGTTACACGCCGCGTGGCGAAGCCGTTCATGACAAACCATCACGTCAATGATATTATACATTGCGGCAGGTGTTTCGGGCCTTAATCAGGTTTCGCGAAAATTGTGAAATTTTGATCGATATTGAAAAGGGAGGTTAAAGGAAATTGCGTTAATATTCCTATGCGAATTTACACGTTCCTTATAGGGTGGCAAAATTTATTAACCTCGTTATTGCAACAAGTGACAATTTTGTATTACTCTGTAGACAATAAGATTCCATGGCTGTCATAAATGGATAGATAGATAGTTTATTGGTATAATCGGAGCAAAATGTAGCATGTCAAACGAAATAATAGTTATAAAAGAAAATTATAAATTATTTTTCATTAAATTTCTAATAACGGAATATACGTATAAATTGCGAAGAAGTATTTTTCTAGCTTGCAGTACAATAGGACAGGATATAACGAAAAGTACATTTTAAAAGGTTTTGAACTATACCCAAAAAAGTGTTAATTATTTAACCCACTTTAATTAAAAAATGATACAGATTTTTTAAGTTTTAAGCACTGTAGCGAATTCTGAACTGTTACAACGTACTGACCTTGATTAATTAGCTAATCAGTCAGCGTGTTCACTGGAACTGTCTTCATCATTGGAATCTTCCGCCAAATCGATGATAATCCTACTTTCATTTTCATCATATGTGACCATATTTGCCCAGTCGTCCTGAATTAATTTTTCAGTATGGTTAACACAACTCGCCCACACTGTAGACTCTGAGATAGCGCGT
>NW_027314051.1:0-17936 GCF_040954645.1 Diabrotica undecimpunctata
CGCGCTATCTCAGAGTTCAAAAATTCCAGATTTATTAAAAATCAGTACAGTTGTTTCAATACCAAAAGTTAATAATACTATTAAGGCGGATGAATTTAGACCTATAAATATACTTCCGCCCATTGAGAAATTATTAGAATTGGTAGTATATGATCAAGTCATGGATCACATTGATAAAAATGAAATCTTAATGAATACTCAGTCAGGTTTTCGTAAAAAGTATTCATGTGAAACTGCACTGCAACTTTCACTTTGTAAATTGAGGTCTGAATTAGACAATAATAATTATGTAGTAGTAGTATTCCTTGATTTAAAAAGAGCGTTTGAAACTATTGATCGTAATATACTTCTCACTAAATTAGAGAGCTATGGTATTGGAGGAAATGTTCTTGAATGGTTTAAAGATTACTTATTGAATAGAAAGCAACAAGTGAGGATTGCGCGCTATCTCAGAGTTGCAATTAGTGTTAAAATTGGGGTACCTCAAGGTAGTGTCTTAGAACCCCTTTTATTTATATTGTATTTAAATGATGTAAACTTGTTTGTTAAATGTGATTTTTTTAATTTGTATGCAGATGACACCCCTACTTGCATGTTTTGATTCAAACTTAGAAAATGCTGTTAATAAATCTTTAAAGATCAACAAACTAAAGTTAAATGTGTTAAAGACAAAGGCTATGATAATAACAACGAAATACAAATACTCAAATATTGATATTAATACTATTAATCTTTAAATTGACAATGACAAAATAGAAATCATTACAACAATTAAGTACCTTGGTTTTAAATTGGATAATTTATTGTCTTTTAATGACCATTTTAATTACCTATTAAAAAAGATTTCTAAAAAATTATACTTTTTTTCAAGAATATCTAAAAATTTGTCAACTGCAACAAAAATTACAGTTTTTAATGCGATTATTCAACCTCACTTCGATTTTTGCTCGTCAGTTATTTTTCTCTTCAATTTAAATCAATCGGCCCAGTTGCAAAAATTACAAAATCGTGAAATGAGAATCATTATCGGTGGAAACAGATATACACCTATAGCAACAATGCTTAGCATGCTGCAGTGGGTTTTAGTTCATCAAAGGGTCTTTTACCTTACAATATTGTTCATTTATAAAATTTTAAATAATTTGGCCCCTGCTTACTTTTGTGAGTTTATTACACGGAATTGTGATATTCACAATTACCCTACTCGAGGTAAGTGCAATTTACACATTGTGAAAACAAAAAGGACGGCTTCAAGAAACTCTTTGTTGTTTAGGGTTTTGATCTTTTTAATAAGCTTCCTCAAACAGTTAAAAGTTGTTCATCTATACAAATGTTTAAAAGCAAATTAATGGACCATATTAAAAACACCAATAGTTAGGTAGTTGTTTTGTTGTCATGTTTTATGTTATATATTATTGTTTTATATTTTTTAATAAGTGTAGATACTATATTTTAAGTGTAATTGTTATTTTTATCAAATATGAATGTTATAAATTGATTAATTTTGTATGTATTAGGGCTTTCCCTATTTTCGAATCAATAAACTTCTTCTTCTTCTGTTTGCCATGTTCACTTGTTTTTGTACTTCTTCTTCCACTTTTCCGTAGCTTGACAGTTTTATTCATAAGCATTCAGTTTTCATCACCTGTTCTATTATTTTGTTATTTACGACTACTTTACATCGTCTCGGTTTCGCTGATCTTAGTATCGCTTTAGTTTTCTCTGTTGAGATCTCCATGTTGTATATGACCGACGTATCTTCGAATTCTTTAATTAATCTTTTTTAGGTCATCTTTATTTTCGGCTGTTATTATGGCATCGTCGGCGTAGCATATTATCCTTATTTCCTTTTCTCCATTCTATATCCTCTTCTTTTTTAACTTTCTTTATGATTTCATCCATTATCAGATTAAATATTAATGGGCTCAGCGAATCTCCATTTCTAATGCCAGTTTCATATTTGATAGGTTGCGATAGTTTTCTTTTGTTTTCTTTATATATATTCTCAATGGTTTTTACTAAATCCAGTGATATTCCCTTTTCATATAATAAATGTATCGCGTCCCGAATTCTCACTCTATCAAACACTTTCTTTAAATCTATCAGACACATATATGCTCGTTTGTTGTATTCCACCGACTTTTCTTTTATTTGTTTTATTACAAAAACTGCATCCGTGCATGATCTTCCTGTCCGAAATCCTTGCTGTTCCTCTTGCAGAGATATTCGTTCATTTATTTTTGTCGCTATTATTCTTGTTGTCAATTTGAGTGTTGTATTTAATATATTTATTGCTAATTATTGGGGTCTTTCTTTTTTCTTTTTTATAAAGAATATCACCATGATCGCTCTCCTCCATTTATCTGGTATTTTGTTCGAGTTGATTATTTTATTAATAAGAAGTTGCAGCTGTTGTACAAGGTAATTACCTCCATATTTTAAGAGTTCATTTGGTATTTAATCTTCTCCTGGTGACTTTCTGTTTTTTAATTTGTTTATTCCTTTTTTCACATCGTTTTGGGAGATTTCTGTCTTTTCCTCAGTTATTATATTTGGCGTTTCTGGTAAAGGTTCTTTGTTTTGTTTTTTAAACATTTCTGTCAGAAAGGCCACCCATTTATCCTCTTGTATGTGTTCTATTTCAACTAGTTCTTTCATTTCGCTTCTTTGTTGTCTTATGAAGCGCCATACTTGTTTCTGTTGCTGACCTTATAAAAATAATCAGACCAAAAAAAATTTAGGTATTGGCAAAGCACCTGTACAGCCATTTTAAAGTGTCCTTTTTCTCTCAAATGGGAAAAACAAATATAAATTGGTTAAAAACTACTTTACCGATTGTGCCCAACTTTCGCAGATGTAGTAACTATGCGCTACTCTTTAAATATTATGCACCCTTAGAACGGAGTTACGGTGATTTAAAGACAAAAATCTGATTAGAACCGTCGCGTCAGTTCTTCGGGGTTTTCATTGTTTTTGAGTTATACCTTAAGTATTCAATAAAAACTACACATAGTTATCTTTTATGATACCGAACAATACCCCAAAAATTTGTTTTCCTTTGGGGCAATTTTGACATTTTTATCCAGTTATGACCTTTAATTTGTTTATAAGATTTTTTGAAAAATGAGCTAATTTCTAAGGCTGGTTTAGACAACTTGACTGAATGGATCTCAATAATCTGCAACTTTTCTTCTTTAAGATTTACGCTTTACTAATAACCTAAGTTTACCTCTTAAAGCTCCCGCACCGTAGACTCTATACCTGGAAATCACCGGCAGACTCACCTGGTAAAATAATCAGAAATCAAATAGATTATATCGCTGCACCAATTAGGTTTAGAAACTCCATCAAAGCCGTAAAAACTTACCCGGGTGCGGACGTAGCATCAGACCACAATCCGGTGGTATGTAAGTTTGAAGTAAAGTTAAAAAAGCCAAATGTAAAGAACAGGCCCGAAACGCTAGATATTAGGAAGCTGTCCAACAATAATATTAAACAACAGATGCAGGAGAATTTAAATACCGAAATATCAAAAATCCTTAAAAATAACAATGAACCGCTGGAAAAGTGGAGTGAAATGAAAGAAGAGATTAGGACTTCAAGCACTAAGTTTTTACTACCTGATAAGAGAAAAAAGAAAGACTGGATGACTACAGAAATCCTTGACATGATGGAAGAGAGACAAATATATAAAACTAAAGATACTGCCAAATACCGCGAAACCCATAGACGAATTAGAGCTGAGATAAGAAAAACTAAAGAGAAATGGTTCTCGGAGAGATGCGAAGAAATCGAACAGTGGGAAAAGGTATACGACTATCACAATATGCATAAGGAGATAAAGGAACTCACAACAAAGAAAAGCTACAATATTTTATCGAAAGGGCTATGCGATGATAATGGAAATCTACAACTAGACCCCGACAAAATAGTTAGAATCTGGGAAACTTATGTGGAACAACTGTTTAATGATGACCGCCCTAGTGGGTATACACTGAGCAATGATGATACTGGCCCTTCTATTCTAAAATCAGAAGTGGAGAATGCTATAAAGGGTCTTAAAAATAACAAAAGACCAGGCAACGATAACGTATACGGGGAAGTATTGAAAATGCTGTGTGAAACAAACAGTCAATTTCTAGACTCACTCGTCAGACTCTTTAACAATATTTATAACAGCGGGGAGTTTCCTGAAGACTGGCTAGAGTCAACTTTTGTTGCCATACCAAAAAAAAAACCAAAAGCAAAGTCTTGTGATCAACATCGGATGATAAGTCTAATTAACCACATTTCGAAGGCATACATCAAGGTTATTTACAACAGAATAAGCAAAAAATGCGAGGATAACATTGGAGATTAGCAGTTTGGGTTTTGGAATTCTCTTGGGACAAGAGAAGCACTTTTTAGTCTACAGGTACTCATCCAGCGCTGCAGAGATATGAACAAAGACGTGTACATATGCTTTATAGACTACGCAAAAGCATTCGATAACGTAAAGCACGAAAAGATAATTGAAGTTCTCCATAAGATCGGAGTCGACTACAGAGACATTCGAACAATAGCGAGTCTCTATTGGGGCCAAACAGCTAAAGTGAAAGTAGGATCTACATTGACCAATAAAATTGAGATCAAGAAAGGAATCCGACAGGGATGTATCTTGTTTCCTATTGTCTTTAATATATACTCAGAAGAAGTATTTAAGACAGCGCTGGAGAAAAGTACAGAAGGCATAAAGATAAATGGAGAAATAATTAATAACATAAGGTATGCTGATGACACTGTGATTCTAGCAAGTAGCATGGAGGAACTGAGTTACCTAATGAGTAAGATACAAAAAACAAGTGCACAATACGGACTCAGACTAAATATCACAAAAACCAAATGGATGTTAGACACAGCAACTGATATTAGACAATGAAAGAATTAAACACGTGGATTCGTACATCTACTTGGGAACAACAGTTAACTCAAATTAGGATCAAGCGAAGGAAATACGTATAAGAGTAGAAAAGGCAAGAGCATCGTTCACTAGCATGAAGCAAATTTTCACCTCTAAAAGCTTCACCCTACCTCTCAAAATTCGACTTCTGAAATGTTATGTATTCCCGGTTTTGTTATATGGAATGGAGGCGTGAACAATGACCGCAACATTGATGAAAAAAGTAGAGGCCTTCGAAATGTGGGCTTACCGACGTATATTACGTATATCCTGGACTGAGCATGTGACCAACGAAGAGGTACTTACGCCGGATAGGTAAAGAGAGAGAGGTAGGAATAAGTATAAAGAAAAGAAAGTTGGAATACTTTGGTCACGTTATGAGACATAATAAATATAGAGTACTACAACTGATCGTTCAAGGGAAAATAGACAGCAGAAGGGGTCCAGGGAGGAGAAGACACTCGTGGTTTCAAAACTTGCGGCAATGGTTCGGATTGTCATCTGCTGAACTATTCAGATCTGCCGTAAACAAAGTCAGAATAGCCATGTTGATTGCCAACGTTCGGAACGGACAAGGCACATGAAGAAGAAGAAGAATAACCTAAGGAAAAAAGTTTAAAAAAATTACCAAGACAGTTTTTTTTTGTAAATCACTGTTACCTTAATTAACAAAATTAATTAACCATGAGAAAACTAAAAGTTTTTAACAAATTTTTTAGCAAACAATATTATCGAAAATGGTTTGAACAGGAATTTTGTGAACAAAGAGTACTTTGCGTTCCTATTACAGTAAAAGGATTGAGGGTAACCACCTTAAGAGCCAGCCGCACACTTTAAAAAATCCAACAAAATTCTCAGGTTATACTGGACCAAATTTGCTATTTGCTAAGCTGGGATACAACGTTAAAATAATAACATTTATCGTATTTTCATTGGAAAATTATCATTATTAAATTAATTACTATTTTAATGGGAATAACCCACAATTGGAGTTTAAAATAAGTTTATTGATGTTTAAATTTTCACTTCGGAAATCGTATTTTGAGAACATTTTCCGAAGTGAAAATTGAAACGTTAAGAAACCTATTTTAAACTTCAATTGCAACTTATTCTCATTAAAATAGTAATTATTTTAAGATGCCATAAGATATTTTTCGTATACTCTGATAAATTTTTGAACAAATCAGTTTTTAGTTAAAAAAAAAAATTATATTTAGAACAATAAATCGTAAATATAATACTATAATATGAGAAATTATAAATTGATAGTTTTTCTGACTAACAACCAATACGTGTTCTTCAACTTAAAGCTTAGTTTTTTTCGCTTCGTAAATATATGTTTTCTCCAAATTAATCTTCTGTCCAAGTACATACCTAGATATTTGAGTTTATCTCTTAGTGGTATGCCTTTACAGTTTAAGTACACAGCCAAAGATGTTTCTATACGCGTGGTAAAAGTGTAGTGATTCGTTAACATTTATGATGACTCTCCATTTTATTATCCATTGTTGTATTTTACTTAAGTTATATTTTAGGATTTTTAAGGCCCTTTTGAAATTTTTGAAATATACCCTATAGAAAAATTTTAATGTAACTAATGGAGTTCGATTCTGCATCGATAACTATAATTTTGTATTCAATATGGGCTTCGAATATTTTTAACATTAACAAAGTTTAATGTAAGTTATAAATTGTGAATCTTAGTGATATATTGAAATTAATGTAAGTCTACAAACTCTTTACATAATATCCAGTTAAACTAGCATTAATGTCAGCAAATTGCAATTATTTGTTATTGTTGTTAATAAACAAATCCAGTTTTACCAGCAAATAACCGCTTTTAGTAAAGACCGATATACCTGTTTTAGCAGGTGTACAGAGTCGGACTTGCTTTTCACAAACGGTTTATCGAAATGAATTCAAACATGGAATTACACAACAGTTCTACAATACAAGACCATCAAAATCATAAA
The DNA here is from genome assembly GCF_040954645.1 of Diabrotica undecimpunctata. NCBI lineage: Eukaryota > Metazoa > Arthropoda > Insecta > Coleoptera > Chrysomelidae > Diabrotica > Diabrotica undecimpunctata. The sequence continues at coordinate 6,913 of NW_027314051.1, forward strand.
AACACATCACAGTCATACTCTTCGGCAGCGTCGAGAGTGCAATTTCCTTTAAAGTCCCAAGCAATTATCTTTAGTGCCTTAGAAAACACCAAACTTCAAGACTACCTTCTCCCACTTGGAAATATAATTCAACCTAAACATATAATCTTCTCTTCTAGATTATCTAATAATCGCATATGTATGTATTTATCCAATAAACAAATAGTGGACGATTTTATGAATAATCATGGTCAAATAGAAATACAAGGTGAAATTGTTAGAGCAAGAAGGTTAGTTACACCAGCGGAACGACTTGTGCTCTTCGGCGTATGTCCTTCAATACCGCACGACTTGCTAATCAATGAGTTACAAAAAATCGGCATAGTTCCTGTCTCCCCCATGACCTTCCTCAAAATAAGTGCTTCTATGCCTGAGTACAATCACATCCTTAGTTTTCGAAGACCAATCTATATCAGTCCGCACAATCTAACACTACCAGAGTTATTTACTTTTGTTTTTGACAGCACGACATATAGAATATTCATTTCTCAAGACAGTTTAGTTTGCTTTAGATGCAAGAAGCCAGGATACATCGCTTCACAGTGCTCCTAACCACTAGCTCAACTAAACCCCAACCAAAACAATGAAGCATCGGTATCCAGCGCAACAAATATATCCTTCCAAGCATCCAATGACACAAACCCTTTTCAGTGTGAACAAATGTCTATTTTTAATATCCCGAAGATACCGAGCAAAGTAGATGCATCAAATAAGGACAGTCACATAATTAATTAACCCAAAAAGAAACTTTGATGAAATTATTTCACCTGAAGCAGATCCATCTTCAAAAAGAATGTAACATTTTTCCACCACCTAAAGTCCAAGCAAAATCTAAAAAAGCTAAAATTAGTTCAGCAAGCACTTCTAAATGCTCATTTTCTCTCTTACTTGACCCTGCTAAAAACTTCATGGAAAATCACCCTCTACCTTTCCCTCTAAACGTTGATTAACTTAACATGCTCCTAACGAATATCACGGGGTCAGCAGATCCTATAACCACAATTCAAGAATATACCACAGACCTACCAGCTTTGTCCGATATGCTCATTCAAGTTTATCCCCATTTAAAGGAAAGATCCATAAAACGTAAATTCACGTCCATAAGGAAAAAAATCCATAATTATATTAACAGTGAGGCATCGGAAGCGGAAAGTGATACATCTCAGTTAATTAAAAACATTCCTTGTTATCTAGTCCTTTCTGACTCTCTCAGTGCAGTCAAAGCTATACAAAATGTATACCCTAATCACCCCATTGAGAAAATTATCAGGGCCAAATTAATGAAAGCTCAAGAAAATTTCAGAAGAGTCCACTTCCTATGGATACCGTCTCATATAGGCATAGAAGGGAATGAAGAAGCACATACTAGTGGCTATCACCAGTGACACATCAGAAATAGAGTGTCGGAGTATCGCAGGCGATCTAAAAGTTTATTTCAAAAAATAAGGTCTTAAGTGCGTGGAATCGGAGAAGTAGAATGACTCTAGTTCGAAACTCAGAACCATCAAAATTAATATTTTTTCATGGAAGTCCACAGCCAGAAGTAGAAAATGCCAAACTATTATTACACGTCTACGACTTGGACAATGTAGGTATACTCATTGCCTATTTTTTCTCAAATAGTAAACCTCCAAAATGCGAAACATGCAATACAGTAGACAGTATAAAGCATTTCTTGATAGACTGTCCTAAATATGTAAATCAAAAACAGTCTTACAATTTGCCAAATAACCTGAAAACACTCCTCAACAAAAGTTTAATTCCGAACAATTTATTAGGTTACTTAAAATGTATAAATATGTTACACAAAATTTAACTTAATTAATTGTTACAAATGTTCAATTGTTCACAAATTGTAATTAATTGTTACAATGGAATCACTTATTTGAGAAACCCCACTTTCGGAAAAACAGAAAAAACTGTGTAATAAAAACACGAAGATTTCTACATGTTAAATACTGACATAATTCAATTTATATACTGCTTGCTGACTTTTTATTTTTTGAAAAAAAGATTGAGAATAAGCTCTATTTAAGCTCAAAGTTGGTTGACTTATGGGGTTTCTCAAATAAATTGTTAAGCGTCACCTGAAACTAAACTTTATAAGGAATTAAAATAAAAAAAATACACATAACACTGTAGTTTATATTAAAAAGTACAAAAATATCATTACAATTAAAAAAAAAAACGAAATGTGTGATCATTCATCTTCTTCTTCACGTATATTATTGGTCGTTGTGGGCCAGTTGAACAATTCATTATAATAATCCTGGATATTTTCTACATCCGGTATATAACTTTGTAGTTTTTTTATATCAACAATCTTCTTATAATTGATCGGAATCTTTCCACTGGGATATGCCAATGATTCAGGCAATACTAGTGCATTTTTTATTACTGTTAAGCCTGAAGGTGTGATTGGTTAATCCGTTAATAAAAGGGTGTGCTACAACCAAGTTTGCGTTCTCGTAGGAGTGGTGAAAATGCATGAATTGGCTTATTTTTAGTTGAACCTTCTGATTCCTTGGAATATTTTTGCCACTGGATTCCGCAGATAACATGGTTTTTTTTGTAGTACTCTGGTCACCAACTTTTGTAATCAATTACGTCTTCAGCATTGACCATTACCACATTAAAGCGGTTATTTTTACATGAAGTTTTTATCAGTTGCCAATATTCTTCGATGTTGTATATACGGTCTACTTTTCTAATTTTAGTTTTAATCACCGCAAAATCCCTATCACAGGGTAGGAAGGAATGACCCCTAACAGGAAAATAATGGTCAATAGTCTTAAATTTTTCGAGCTAAATTAAAGCGGAAAAAAACCTTAACACAATGTGGTTTTTATTTTGCTCCACACCCGTCAGAGAAAACATGAAGATATTTCACTAACGGCATGTTTTCTTTAATATATCTCATGAGAAATGAGCAAACTTCATTCGGCCCCCTTCGTACCGTTACCCTCATGATACGAGAAAAATAACCCCAATTTCCTCGTTGGACTCGACCGTTTCTTTAACCAATTTCATTTGAGTAGAAAATTTCTTAGCTTGAGGTAGATGAACCATTTTCTCGGCGGCTGCAACTCTCTTTGCATCATCGTTTAAATGCGTACTATTTATTTTCATTGCAAGCCCCTCACACACACAACATGTGTCTACCTGAGGTCTTCCAAATGATAATTCAAAGTCTTCTTTAAAAACTTTTCTGTAGTATGAATACTTAACATTTATTTTATCTTCGTGTATTCACAACACAAGATTGAACTGCAAATTATTGGCATTATTGCATCATCCGTATCGACGACATGCGCGGTGCATAGGAGAAACGCCTTTAGTCATGGACTTATGGTGTTTCTCTAATACATCGCCAAATCATATCGCTGTAGATAGGTTACGAATGAACTGACTGAAGGCGTTTCTTTACAAAAATGTGTATTTACAGTTTAAAAGTTCATTTTAGTGAAAAAAACGATTTTGGTAAAATTACGGGGTTTCTCAAATAGATTGATTGTTACAAATGTTAAATTTAATATTATTACAAATGTTACAGGAATGTCGCTAATAACCTTTGGGTGGATGCGACTTTATTTCTTTAAATAAAAAAAAATGTAACTAATACTTAAACAAAATTTATTGCTATCTTTGAAATATTACTTATACATTTATGTAAAAAACTTTCGTGACAAACGTTACAACCTTAAAAAAAGTTTCCTTTTTAACTTTTTGTGTTAATCTATTACTTTTCTATTATAAAATAAAAAGATGAAAATCAAAAGGTCTTCAATAGGACCTAATTTTTTTTAAAGAATAAATAAATTAACTTACAAAAGAAAAACGACAGGTACGCGTGACTTGTGGTAAATCAATCGCGCCCACAACTAAGTAATCGATGTAGTAAAGCGATCAAACTTTTCGTATTTGCTCAATTTTTTTAATTAATAAGCGAACGCTATTGTCATTTCCTTGTATTGCTAACATTACTCTTGAGTTATTTTTCTATTTGCCGTAATTATTTCTTGTCACGGCATCATTTGGTGATAAAACTTTTTAGTATTTTAGTAGTTAGACGGATAGCGTGATCTCTGGTTGTAACGAAAATTGTTTTAAATGTTTGATGCAGCCATGTTGTGATGTATAAAAGAATGAGAATTGATTTTTTTTACATAGCTTTTATACTTCTATAACATTTTTTAATCTTTGATAGACATTCCAGTTAAAGTTAAATGGCAGTACATTAATTTTATTATACTTAATTGTGTGTAAAAAGGTTCTGAAACTGTTCTCTTGTAGCATGTCTAAGTTAAATTATGTTTACATAGGATTAAGCCACAATTGGTGGTATTGAAAATTATATTTTTAACCCTACGTTAGGCGCGTGGTCTACGACTGTAGACCACATCTGTTTCAAACGACGATTGTCTTCAGTTGGGATATACTATGAGGCTGTGCCGTTCAGTAGCTATTAATAACACCGTAATCTATAAGTTCAGTATGTCCGTTGCAGCGAGCTAGTGAAGTGCTAATTTTTAAACACGTGTAAACACGATTGATCTACGATTGTCGACCACGCGCCTAACAGTGTGAAATTATTTTTCGAGTACCTACGTAGTGTTTTTATATAATAAACTTGTCACAAATTAGGTAATTGTTGTTTTTTTCTTGAATTGTACTTCTCAGAAATGTATTCATATTTGTCAAATATTCAATTTTGTGTTTTTGCACAAATGTATGCATTATTTTGATATATAATTTTATAGTATTTTTCTTCTTTGTTTCAGAGAAACATGTCTGACTCTAAGAAAAGGCTTACTTACACAGAGTAGTACAGACCCAGCTGTATGGTTAAGATTGTTTGAAGAGGAATCAAGTGGAGACGAGAGCCCAGTAGATGAAAATGAGGAAGATGAAGAAGAAGAAAATGAAAATATAGTAGAAAGAAGTGATCATGAGACTGACTCAGAACTAGAACTCACATCAGATGAAGATGAATCACAAAGCGACGATAAACAAATTGGTGATGGCAAATTTTATAAAGGTAAGGATATGACGACAAAGTGGAGAAGGGATTGTGGTAATGTACAAGTGCGAACGCGTTCTCATAATCTTCTAACGGACCAAAATGTGATGCCCTCAATGCAATGCTTGCAATTGACTGTCTTAAACTTTTTTTGTCTGACGCAATCATTCGAATAATAGTTTGTTCAACGAATATATATATTCAGAACATAAAAGAGCGATTTTGTAGGGAACGGGATGCTAGATTAACTGATGAAACGGAGATAAGAGCTTTGATAGGAATTTTGTTTTTAATAGAAACACTGAGAAGTTCAAGAAAAAACGCTCGCAAAGTATGGGATGATTCCAAATACAATGGAGTCAAATCATGTTACCTCGCTATGAGCGAAAAACGGTTTAGATTTCTACTCCATTGTTTAAGATTTGATGATATCAATACACGAACAGAAAGAAGGGAATTATACAAATTAGCACCCATTAGAGATGTTTTCGAAATTTTCTTGGCTAATTTTTAAAATAATTTTATCCCTAGTGTGTATCTGACTGTTGACGAGCAATTATTAGCTCTTAGAGGACGCTGCTCATTCAAGAAATATATACCCAATAAACCAGCGAAGTAAAGGATAAACATGTTTGCGCTGGTTGATGCAAAAACCTTCTACACTTTCAATCTCGAAACATATGTCAGAACTCAACCTGATGGCCCGTATAAGGTGAGCAATACTGCTGAAGATATTGTACTACGATTGGTGTAGCCAATAGAGGGAAGTCATTGTAATATTACAGGCGATCATTGGTTTACCAGTATTCCATTAACCTCTATCTTTGGTTTTCAGGAGGATATGACGTTGGTGTCTTATTGTCCCAAAAGAAACAAGTCTGTTATTTTGGTATCTTCAATGCACCACGATAATGTCATTGATCCAAAAATAGGGGATTCCAAAAAGCCTGATATCGTCACCCGATATAACAAAACTAAAATTGGTGTAGATTGTGTCGATCAGTTATGTGTAAACTACAATGTTGCAAAGAACACGTGTCGTCGGCCAATGGTAATATTTTTCGACCTTTTGAATATATCGGGTATAAACATCGTATGTAAAGGAAATCATCCCTTTGAAACCTAAGTCAAGAGAAGTGAGTTTATTGAGCAATTTGCTTGGGAACTGATCAAGCCTCAGATAGAGGCGAGGTCAAATAACACCTACGTACCAGTAGAACTAAGAAGACGCGCGCGTGCTCTTCTTGGAATTAAAGCCCCGCCTGCTCCACCGGCAAAACCAGAAAATTACGTAGGACGTTGTCATATTTGTCCTCGAGCCTGCAACAAATCTACAAGGAAAGCTTGTGTAAAATGCAACCATTACGCATGCAAACAACATATGTGCACTAGCTGTTTGACCGACTAAATATATATTTATTTTGTGCTCACTTTTATGACTTTCAAATGATTTTTTTTGTCAATTTTGTAATATTATGTAAGCTTAGTATGTATTAGTATCAGAAAATTACATTTGGTTTAATTTTAGCGCACTAAGAATTTTATGTTGTTGTTCAAAACTTATCCCAGAATAATAAAGGTAGAAAAACATGCTTTCCGTTTTTTTTTTAACTACACACAGATATATGTATATTAATTAAAATGAATTTTATGTTAAAATATATGTATAAAAAAAATCTATATTTAATATCCTTTTAAAAATTTATCACATCAGATGTCAATTAATAATAAAAGAAAATGGTCTACATATGTAGACCACGCGCCCAAGGCCGCTACAAAATACCACGCGCCTAACGTAGGGTTAAATAACGTTTGGCGTTTCGATTTCCACTCCGAAAATCGTTTTTAAAAATAGAATATTTTAAAAATTCTGGGAAAATGTAGAACTAACAAACAAGTTGATAATATCGTTACGTGTTTTAAAACCTTTTCACATACCTTTTATCAAACGATATATAGATGATTTGATCTTATCGGTCCCTGAAAACAAAGTAACTGATGTTCTAAACACTTTTAACGCCCAGTGTGTACACTTAAAGTTTACGGTTGAGAGAGAAGCTGATAATATTCCGTTTTTAGACATGCTGATACATCGTGGCAGTGATGGCATGCTAAGGACGGAGTGATATCGTAAACCTTGTTTTAGTAACCGTTTCATAAACTTTTATTCTCAACATCTATCTAAGATGAAAACAAATTTGATTTTGGCCCTTAAAACTAGGGTTATCAACATCACACATCGAGTTCAGGGACAAGGGACTAAAAAAAGGTGAGATCTATACTACAAGAGAACTCCTATCCTACAGGGCTTTGAATAAACTCAGTTTTGGTTCTCCTTTTCCTTTGCAATTTTCTGACAACCAAAATTTTTCATAATAATGAGGTGAATGAGGTCCGACAACTGACACAGACATTGACACAGAACACATCAGAGCTACGACAATCTAAAAATAACGTATTGTTGCCTACCCTATATTCCAGTTCTCACACCTAAGCTAATGAACATTTTCAAAAATGTTAGTGGCTTAAAAATTGCAACTAAGAATGTGAAAACGGTATCGAAGTTGTACACAAAGACAAAAGATCCTTTCACAATACAGGAGTCATCGAATGTTGATTATTCTATACCGTGTGCCAAATGTAAAAACGTGTATATCGAAGAATCATCTCGTAATTTTTACAATAGAGTAATATCACATCGCAGCGACATAAAAACCAAAAAGATAAACGCATGTGCGCTCACAGAACATGCATTAACTTTAAAACATGAATTTAATTTCGAAGATTCCTGTATTTTGGCAAAGGAAAAAAACCATTCAAAACGTGTTTTCTTGGAAATGTGTTTCATAAAATCTAATACGTCTTGTATAAATAAAAAAGTCAGACATAGATAAATTGAGCAACATTTATTGTTACTTACTAACAAAACATCAAAAATAAAATAAAGATTTACTTTTACATATACACACCATAATACACCTGCATACAAAACATGTTGCATACTATCAAGACAGGTTTAATATACTACTCTCCATTAATATAATAGCAAGAACTCCTAATTACTTTTTAATCATACTATTTTTGTTTTTTTTTCTGTTCTCTATGGATCAGTCAAAACACACTATTAAAAGATGTCACTAACAAAATTTTAACTTTCCAACTAAATTTTAAAATGTATTTTGTCCATTATTTTACATGTTATATTTTATATGTGTGTTTGTAATGTTGAGTGTCATAGCTTTACACAAATAATCTCAACGACTAGTAAGTTGTAATGACAATTTGGGATATGTTGTAAATATTTACACATTCTTCTAATTACAGTGTCTTAAAGAAGGAATAAAATAATTCCGAAAGCTCGACCAAAAGTCAAAAGAGTGTTTCTATAACATCCCCGGCCAAACCTACTGACTGCAGCCCTAATAAACTGTGTTGTTTGTATATATATATATATATATATATATATATATATATATTATATATATATATATAGGTATATACTTTCTTTTTCGTAATTGATGTTTCAACTAGAAGTTGAAATATTTTCTATGTAAAACGTTTGATTCAATGTTTTTTAATTTAACTGTTTAAAAATTTATAACTTTATTAGTAGTATCGATGCTTATATTTTAATTTGTTTTCAGTTAAATAAAAAATAAATTTTATTTATTGTAATCAATCATTTGTTGACCGTCCCATTAAATTTTAATTTATATTATAGTTACTTTAAAGGTTTCGCTTGTATAAAATATCTTTTTAGAGCTCGTTTATTATTTTCTTGCAACATAATAATTTATGAGAATCCGTTAAAGGAAAAATTAAAAAGAAATTCTCCTTCAAGAACCGGGCGCTCCGCAGATCTGTTTTATTCGGAGCTTATAATTCACTGTCTCCATTAGCGACAGATTTAGGGGCGGTGCTACTGTGTTAAGATGGGCTTATACTTTTTTTCTCAGGCCATCAACTGAAAATACTGTTTGTGAGAAGTAAAAGAGAACAACAAAAAACGTCTCTAAGGCAAGAGTGACTTTTAGCGAAAGGAATGAGGATATAACGCTTTCAAACGATAAGAAGTCTTTTTATTTTGCGGCCCTTCCTAAGCAGCCTTTCTTTGTTTATTGTGCAAATTCGCGAAAGTTTGTAAAGTAATGGGGATAATTGTAATATAAATTTTAACACAAAAAAATATTCTTTAGCTTATCTTACTATAAAACTATATTGTAATGTAAATATTAATTTTTTAATAAATATGACAATTACACTAGCTGTGTTCTTTATATTCTGTTCTATATCTTGTGTGTTCTTTATATACGAAATTATTATATTTTTAGAAAATCATATTGTTTATGGTAATTTGTTGTTTTTGTGAGTCCTGTGTTCGAGTTTCTGTAATTATTATTAAAAAAATTCTCACTTTGTTTTCAGCTGTTGCTTGTAACTCTAAGACATAGAGGAAGCAAAATAAGAAAAATGCTAAAGGTATAATAAATTATATTTTTAAGCATAAAATATGTTAACATCTGGATAGTGAATTATTTGGTAAAAAACTGCATATTACAGTCAATGCACAACCCCAAATCGCACTTTCTACACATGGTTCTTAGAACTGAAGTGCAATTTGCAAATGTGCACATTGTGCACCGTCGTCTTTTTTTTTTGGAATGTGTAAGAAGATGTGATCTTTTCTGTCAAATCTGACGGTGTGACAACCAAAAACTGCTTGAAATTAAGAGTTTTGGAAGACCTGTACCTTTAGCTTCTACACCATAGTTCATAAGATATGAGATGGCTATATCTCTGCGAAAATCGATTTGTTTTACTGAATTGCCGGTCTTCTTATAAGAATGCCAAGTATTTTCCAATAATGCGTCTAGTAACCATATAAATAATGGTCACCATCATTTTTGTTTTAATATTAATCCTGTACCTCCCTATATTTTGATCCATCGAGTTCGTCCCTCCCATCGATGAGTTATATTTCCCTATCAGACACGGATGATTTATTTAAACAATTTAATTTACTTCTTTATAAGCTTGTCTTGTAAATAGTTCATAGGGGGACGGATTTTCCATGCTTTATCTTTCGGTTTATTGTTATTATTGTCTTCCATTGTACAAATTGACTTATATTCTCCAATCGAATACGCTGCATTGCATTTTTAACAAAAGGATGCTCCATGTCTGGTTTGGAATCCCAATAATATTGCTTGTCTTGTTTTGGATCGTATCCGCTAAGAATCAAAATGCCAATAAAGCATTTTAATTCTTGAAATGAGATATTTGGGTCGGGAACATTTTTGAACAGAGCATATTTTTTAGTTTCCGATTCTTAGTATTGGAATAATGGGTCATCCCAAAATAACTCAAACAATTTTAAGAGCTGTTAATTTTCTCATAATTAGAAAAAAATAATTTTTGAAAAGTATCCAGACAATTTTAAAAATCACCTTCTATTAACCAAGAATATGCATATTTTTATGTCGCACCTTCAGAAGCACTAGCTTCAGTGTCGCTAATCCTCTTATTATTTGTGAGTTTTACCTCGGCTTAAGCACAAAGTTGTCTCCCTGACCAATGGTCAACATCTCCATCATCATTTTGATCTCCGGATTCTTTGTCTGTAATAACATTTATTGCTGAAAAAAAAAAGTTAACAAGAGATACGTACTACATTCCCATATATGCTGTTATTTTTGCAAAAATACGACAGTACTTTATCCTAGCGTTACATATTATATGTTACACTAAAGTTTGTTGGAGTTCGGTTCTGCATCGATAACTATAATATAAATATAAATATAAATATAAATATTCAATGTGGGGCTCCGAATATTTTTAACATTAACAAAGTTTAATATAAGTTATAAATTGTGAATCTCAGTGATATATTGAAATAAACTGTAAGTGTGCAAACTCTTTACATAATATCCAGTTAAATTAGCATTAAAACTCTGAGATAGCGCGT
>NW_027314052.1:0-17924 GCF_040954645.1 Diabrotica undecimpunctata
CGCGCTATCTCAGAGTGCCTAGCACACAACAGGGATGAATGGCGAGAAATGGGAGAGGCCTTTATTCGACAATTCGGATAGAAAAAGGGCTATAAAAAAAAATTACGTCTGTATCGTCTTTTCAAGCTTTCAATCATCCCTTGATCCATCGGTTGCACCAAGCTTGTCACATTAGGAGGAAGAAAGATAATTTTTATGTCATCTGTCTCACATGTTAGGTTTGCAGGATGAGTTGGAGCATTATCCAGAAGTAGGACTGCTTTAGTGGGAAGATTTACGCTCTTAAGATGGCGCGTTACTCTTGGAACAAATTCACGTTCAAACCATTTTTTGAATAGATCAGCGCCCATCCTGATTTTTTAATCTGTAGAATACGGGGAGGGACGATGGATGTAAATTTTTAAATTCACGCGGTTTAGCGGACTTACAAACAACGAAAAGAGGAATTTTGTGTATTCCTGCTGCATTTAAACAAACAGCAACTGTAATGCGCTCTTTATTCTTTTTAAATCCAGAAGAAATTTTTCATGAAAAAATGTTTTTTCTGGAAGCATTTTTAATCTGAGACCCGTCTCATCCATGTTATATACTTGTTCGGGTTTAATTTTTCCATTTTTATAATTTCTACAAGCTTGGAGGTAAAATCAGATGAATCTGATGCGTCCGAGGACATTTTTTCTCCACTTACGTGTGCATAATTAACTCCTTGACGTGCCTTCCAGCGAGTCAGCCAACCTTCACTTGCAATAAATTCGCCTAAGTCCATAATTTTGCTGTGTATACATAAAGCCTTTTCCCTTAGAATCGGGCCGCTAATAGGTAAGCCCCTTTGCCGTTCTTGAAGGAACCACAACCAAAGAGCTTCATCTACTATCTCGAATTTCGTTTATTTAGTGCATCTACTTTTTAACGCGCTATCTCAGAGTACATTCAACTCTGAACAAATTTTCTTTACCGATTCACCTTTGTCGATCCGTTTAAGCACACTTAAGACGTTTTTCCATCCTCACAATCACTCGTTTACGCTTCTCACTCATTTTCGCCAAGACGAATTCACCTCAAGCGCAGCATTTTGATCGTCTTGATGATTATCTCGTACGCAAAACAATAGTAAGGTGGAGTGGCCGGTTAATAGCGTATACATCGCCAAATGGACCGAAAAATAGGTTTGTATAGCATATCATACATTGCCAAATTATGAAGGACAAGTAATATGAATAAGAACTATCAAAATTTAATCAAAAATAATTATTTATTATTGTGAACATCCATAAAAACATTCCTGTTATGCACTAAACATAGTCTAATATTACACTTGTTACAAAATATGGCAACATTTTTTATTTTCTTATCAGATTCAAGTGGGCAACCCCGTAGTCTGTCTTTCCTAACAGTTCCCAAAGAAAGTATTCCAAATTTACTTCGAAGATATGTAATAAGTTCTAAACTTGTAAAATAATTATAGAAATAAACCGTCGATAAAGGTTTATTTTGGATTGTTGAATATAGTGCTAAAACACATTTTGCCCCAAATCCCATAATATTTTCCTCATCTGTAAAACGATGGTTTCTAAAGGTATCGTTTCCTCCATTGGGAAAGAAATAAAACACTATCCCAGATATGCCACAACGAACAAATATTTTGAAACCCCATTTTTTGGTTTGTTCTTAACATATTGTCTTCTAGAGCCTGCCTATTTCCCCTTGTATGGGACCATCATTTCATGCACTGAACATCTAGACTCTGATTTAATTGTAAAACAGTTTCTTCGTACACGATCTAAAATAGGCCTTATTTTAAAATATCTATCATTATTTAACTCCTCATTGTTGACAAAATGTAGGCTGCGTCTTATTGCTTGATACCTCTTTAGTGACATTACATTTGCAATAAGTTCATATCGCGTCTCTTGAGACCAATAGTCCGTCTACGCCGGCATGTCAACAACGCCCAATAAAATTTCGATTGCTGAGAAATCGTGCTTCTCATCTATACTTATGTCTACACATTTGTGAAATGTTTGTGTCGAATACAGGTTAGTTTGTTCTACGGTTAATTTAACAATATGTGGACTAAAAAAGGTTTTAAAATATTGCAAAGGTGATTTTATATTTTGGGGTTTTGTAAAATCATTACTTTATTCTGTTGTTACCTTATATTTAAAATCATCAGTCGTCCAATTAAATGAAGGCTTCTCTTTTTCCCCTTCCGTTTTATTAAAGAACTTGCTTGTTTTTGGACTACTGGATAAAAGCAAGTTGCTAGTCTTCGTTTACTGACATAACAGGTAATATTTCTACAGCTTCTTCTATATCTTCTTTAGAAGTTATATTTTCTTCAACATCATCTGTGTCTTCTGTGAATTATTTCAAAAAATTACGAGATAATACTTCTTGTTCGTCATCATTACTACTTTCTGGGTCGCTTTAAGCACCAACTGAAGGCAAAAGAGCCATTATTTTATCAATTCTCCTTTTTTAAATAAAAAAAATCTCGATAATTCAACAAGGTGGTTCATTTTGCTACGAAATTAATGAAGAAACGTAATTACATTTTAAACTACCTCGTATAACGCTGCTACACCTTATTTTAAAAAAATGGGAACATCCAGTCCAAAAATGTAAAAATATACAGGATTTTCAATTGAAAAAGATATAAGTATGTTCCACGCGCTATCTCAGAGTAAAAAAGGTAACCCCGTCTCTAGGGTAGGTAAAAAACTGAAAAATAATTGGGGTTTGCTTAGTAAAAAATTTTTGTAACGCCATCCGTTTTCAAGATACAGGGCGTTGAAGAAAAAAAAAATATTACGCATTTTTTACGATTTTGCCAAAACTACTGGCAACATTGTAATAAAATTTCATACGAATATGTTTTGGAAGATGATACATCCCATGAATTTGTTTTTATATCTGATTCTCATAGAGGGCGCTAGTTACACGGATCGTACTAAGTATTAGTCAATATAACTTTTTTAAGAGTATAATTATTATTCAAAATTTCAAGTAGGTAAAACTTGGTAAAACTTGATACTGTGTACCGTTTTCGGAATATTTTGATTTGAAAATTATGAAGTAATAATTGATGCTGGTATAAAATAGTTAGTAATTAAACAAAACTCACAAGAAGAAAATTAAGTTAATGACTAAGAACATAAAATAAAATTCAATTACAGTAAGTGTTCAAAATGCCCTCCGTTTTCGCGAATACACAAGTCTATTCTTTTTTCTAAACATTCCATTAACCTTCTAAACGGTAGGAGATCAGCTATGATGTCATTAAATTGACGTTGAATTCTTTCTTCCAATTTTTGGCGTGAATTTACCTCTGTAGCATAGACTTTTTCCTTAATATACGACCAAACTGCGTAGTCCAATGGGTTAAAATCGCATGACCGAGGAGGCCAATAAATCGGAGTTTCTGCACCTCTACCAATCCATCGATTCGGAAAATGATTACTCAACCAATTACGACACCTTTTATCAAAGTGTGGTGGAGCTCCATCGTGCATAAAAAATAAAGATCTTCGCTCGTTTAGCGTTAAATCTTCTAATATCTCGAATAAGGAATTGTTTAAAAAATCAAGATACATATCACCATTTAAATTTCCAGGTATAATATGATAACCTATTAATTTGTTACCTAAAGTTGCTGCCCAAACATTAACTTTAAATGAGTGTTGGTAATGTGATACCCTTTTGACTCGTGGATTCTCATCACACCAGTAGTGTGCATTATAAGAGTTAAACATACCTTGTCGCGTAAAGGTGGCCTCGTCCGTAAAAAGAATGCATTTTAAAAAATTTGGATTGTGGGCTGTCCTTTGTTGCAATGTTTCACAAAAATCCACTCTAACCGGTAGATAATCTGGCAAGAGCTCTTGGACTTGTCTGTTATGATAAGGATGTAATTGCTGTTCTTTCAGTATCCGCCAAGTACTTGAAGAAGAAGTATTTGTTTGCCTTGCTACATTCCTTACGCTAACTGTTGGATCTTGACCAAGTAAATTTAAAATATTATTTTCTTTATTAATTGTTCTTGTTGTTCTTGGTCTACCAGAATTTATTTTATTTGGTCTCACATTCCCAGTTTCTCGACAATGTCGTTTAACGGCTCTAAATGTTTTTTTACTTGGTAAGTTTCTTCTAGGAAACTTTTCTGCATAACGTGTCACAGCTGCACTAGAACATCCTAAACATTCGCCTAAGGTTAATAACATGTCAGTGTATTCAACATTTGAGTACATTTTGATTTGATTTTACAAATAACAAGGTTTCAAAACTCTAATTATTGTTGATTTATCGTCATAACAATCAATAAATGTCAGATTTAGAACTTTATCATTACTACCAGCATCAATTATTACTTCATAATCTTCAAATCAAAATATTCCGAAAACGGTACACAGTATCGAGTTTTACCAAGAGTACCTTTTTCGTGTAAAATTGAATGATGTTTAAGTATACTTGAAATTTTGATTAATAATTATACTCTTAAAAAAGTTATATTGACTAATACTTAGTACGATCCGTGTAACTAGCGCCCTCTATGAGAATCAGATATAAAAACAAATTCATGGGATGTATCAGCTTACAAAACATATTCGTATAAAATTTCATTACAATGTTGCCAGTAGTTTCGGCAAAATCGTAAAAAATGCGTAATATTTTTTTTTTCTTCAACGCCCTGTATCTTGAAAACGGATTTAAGCCAACCCCAATTATTTCTCAGTTTTTTACCTACTCTAGAGACGGGGTTACCTTTTTTTGAAACACCCTGTATATTTGAAAATATTTTTAAAATATGGTTAAATCTGTGCTTCAACTTTTACCTAAATAATTGTTTTTTGTTAAATCTCATACGACAAATGAGTACTTTGACTTCCTCGCACTAATGCCACACCCTGTATACGATGGTATTTACCAATTTTTTCTTATTGTTCCATATGATTGGTTTACTTACTTTATTGTAGCGAATTAGTTATATTATAAATTTCTGGTAAGGCATCTGCCCCTTTTCTTCAGATATTAGTTATATCCTTGAACGAATTTTCTTAAAAACGTTTGATATGATTGCGGCGGTATGTGTTGACATCTTTTGATTATTACCAGGTTCCTGTATGAGTAGAATTTGTTAAGCAGATGTGTTTCAGTTAATTTCAATTAAAAGAGAAGAGGTTATTAATTATGGGTGACGAATTTTATAGCCGCGAAATTACAGAAATGAATTTCTCGCTAATATCACCAAACGAATTGATGTTTTTAAAAGTACGAGTAATTGACGTATTTAAAGTTGTTTTACATCCAATAATATCCTCAAAAATGTTTATGTTTCCTGTTAAAATATACATAACAACCATATTTACAAATAAACATAACCTTAAACAACGGATGTTACAAAAAAATAAATAATTATCTCTTGCATTTCATTTCGTTAAAACATTATAATTTAGATATATTTGCATAGTACTTAATCATATCTCAAGGTTCAATTTCCTGTTTTTCTCATTGGAATTGGATGAACTTACGTTTCAATCGAATAAGGCTTTTAACTGAATTCCGTGTATTTAACAATTGGTCCTCACTTTATAAACCGCTTCAAAAGCAAGAGCTGTATTCTTGTTCGATTCAATCCCGTTTGTTTATAGATTAGTTAGTTAGTCTTTTTATCCACGCTTTTCTTGATTTTCTGCACCTTAGATTCATTTCTTTCTTTTTTTAGCCTAATTTCTTAATTTGATACCGATAATTAGTACTTAGTCGTCCTCCCTCACCTGCCTCTTGTTCTCGGCTTTACAATGGTCATTGATATACCTAGCATACATCGCTGCATTGACCTTTGAGTGAGTTTAAGTTTCGCTATTATTTCTTTCTTTAGTGTCCAAGTTTCGCAGCCGTATGTCATGATTTGTAGTATAAACTGATCAAATGCTTTTTTCTTCAGGTGGAGTGACATCTTGGATTTGAATATAACTATATTTTCGTCTATTGTTATTAAGTACAGTATTGTTTATTAATATGTCCAGGACATCCACTAGCTCGTTGTACATGGTTTTTGTTGTCAAATTCATTCTTATGCGAACTTCATCGCTAGCTGCATTTAGATCGCTTATAACTTCTTGCAGTTCTGCAAAATAATTAGCAATCACAACAATTTCGTCTACAAATCTTAGATGACTAAGTTATTCTCCATCTGAGTTATTCTCCAAAGTCCTGAGGCATTTGCTCTGTCAGTTCCTTTTGATGAATATATTTTCTAGCGTTGCAGTGAAGAGCTTGGGCGATATTGCGTCTCCTTGTATTCCTTGTAATTCTGAAGTGTTTTTCTAAATTTTTACCTTAGCTTTTACTTGTCTGTATATATTTGCTAAATTCTTTATATACGGTTTGTCAATGCCTTGGTTGGTCAAAGCTTCTACTACTGCCTTGAGATACACAGAATTAAAATCCTTAGCGCTATTTCATATTCTTTAGCTCTGCTAATTAGTTCTTGAAGGGTATGGACATGATCCAGGGTACTAAATCCACTTCTGAAGCCAGCTTGGTCTCTTAGCTGTGCAGTATCTAATGCATTTGGTAATCTGTTGTTGATAATCTTTGTGAATGTCTTGTATATAATTGGTACTTGACTTATAGGTTTGTAGTTTTTGATATCCTCTTTGCTACCTTTCTTATAAATGAGAATTATGTTTGCTATATTCCAGTGGCCTGGTATGCATCCTGATCTTCAGTTCTTAATATGCCTGCTAAGATTTTCCAGGTTTTTTTTTTGCCAGCGTAGTTAAATAGTTGCACTGTTATGCCATCTATTCCAACTGCTTTACCGCTTTTCATTTGTGTAATTGTAGATTCTACGTCTTCCGGAAGGACTTCTGGTACATCTACAGTTCGCTGTAAAATTTAGTCACGAGTTGTATTATTTTATTTTAAAGATTTGCTTCTTCCCAATAGTAAGTGCCTCTCTTGTTTTCTTACAGTTTTTTCTGTGTTCGATTGCATTTTCTACCAGTCTTTTATAGTATTTTTTCATGGCTTTCTTTTATACTTTTCCTTATTGTCTTACAAAGTTCTGTGTATTGTATTCTCTGTATGTTGCTATGCTGCTTACTTTCATTTCTCTTGTTTGTTTTAGCATTATTTTGATTTTATTAGATATTTTACTATGTTCATTTTGTTGTTACGGGCCTTCGGTTTCTTTGGCACTATCAATTATAATTTTCATTAATTAAGAGCTGTCGATTTGGTCATGTAATCTTTTATAAATTGTCCTTTGGTAGTGATCTGGGTTTTCGTTTAGAATGTTACTATTTATACCGTTTACTGTTGGTTTTGCGATTAATTTTATTCTTTTTAGTGTTAGATCTAAAACAAATTTTTTCTCTGATTAGTCTATGGTCGCTGCCTGTTAGAGATTTATTTTTTATACACTGACATCTTGTATTGTAGCAATATTGTTGGTTAGAATGAAGTTAATTTCATCCTTAGCTGTTTCGTTTGGTGCAACATAAATCCATTTTTAGTTTGATTATTTTAAATGTATTTGCAGTACGCATGTTTTGGTAATGTGCAAACTGAACCAGTCTTTCTTCCCTTTTATTTCTCTCACCAACTCCATACTTTTCCATGATATATTTGTTGCCGTTTCTATTTCCCTATGGCATCAAAGTCACCAATTAAATACTTGAAGTCACTTTTATTGATATTTAATGCTTCAGTTATATTACTGTAGAGTAACTATTTCTTCCTCAGTGTGAGTAATCGTTGGGGGGTATATTTGTATAATTTGTATATTGTGTCTCTTTGATTGTTGTAAGGTTAAGCTAGCTACTCTATTCGAGATACTAGTTATTTCTACTACTTTTCATTTCAATTTCTTATTAATTAGGAATCCAGTACCGCCTTTTTTGCCCTTTGATATTCCTCGGTAGTACAATGTGTTTATTGACGCTAATTCCAATAACTCCTCATCTTTTCGTCTTACTTCGCTCATTCATATGACGTCTAATTTTACATTTTGGTTTTTTTTTTCAGCTGTACAAGTCTGGATAGATTTCTTTCATAGCGAGCGGCAATTATATATCGGTATATAAAGTGTTGTTGTTTTATTTGGATAGCGGTTTAGACTCCGCAGATTCTTAGCACCGTATGCTCTCCTGGCTTGATCTCGAAAGCTATCCAGTTCAGGGTCATTTGGGCCTACGGAGAATGAGTGCCATGATTTAAGTGTGTCTTTCATATTAAGGGTTGTGAGGCGTATCTTACCACGCTGTCTCAGTGAGGGTTGGTAAGGGTACGCTAGTATCTATATATATATATATATATATATATATATATATATATATATATATATATATATATATATATATATTATAAGTCGATGAACATAGTATCACGCGTAAAATGGATTAGGGCCCGTGGTGAAAAAACAAACAGGCATACCGGGCGATAAGAAGTATTCACTTCAAAAATAATTTTTATGACCAAAAATCGTTTTGCAAAGTTACTGTTATTTTCAACTTATCAACATTTAGAGTAACTTTTAAATTATTATACGTAAAATGTTGTTGTGTAAAACGATTAGGTAAAACGTAGGGATTTTCTTTTAAATTCTCAGCTAATGTGTTAAAATAATTATTCAGAAACGTAATTAGTCTCATTTTAAAGATGAAATTATTTTCTTTTTCTAAAGATCGACTGAACGTTTTGTACTCTAAGACTTTAAAACATAATGACGGTATTAGATTTTTGTTTCGGTACAGGACAGCGATAAGCCGCTTATACGTATTTCGACCTCTTTAGGTCTCCTTAGAACGGTATAGCCACTGCTCTGAACCAAAACAAAAATCTTTCTCGTCCTAGACAAAAGTTATCAAAATAACTATATACGGACGTTACTACGCCATCTAAAAACAAAAAGAGAAATCAAACGATCGGTTTCGCAAGGTAGAAATCGTTTGATTTTTCTTTTTGTTCTAAGACTTTACTTACAGTACGCGCTATCTCAGAGTAGATATTTTTGGATAAGGCAATTATTTATGCATATTATGTCAAATCGCTTTAAAATTACAACCTGTATTTGTATGTATTTCTAAACAATCGGTATGTTTTATACATTTTCTTCTTTCGTACATCAAATCTTGTCCGGGCAACTGGTATTTGATGTACAGGATTGTATATTTGATATATTTACTTCTAATTACCAGGTTCATTAATATATTTTTTTTTCTTTCAGTAATGCCGCATTCCAAGTACGTTAATGGCTGCTGTGGTTAGCCATGCGATGCGACGGTTCCCAACGACACCACCGGATACGTCGTATTCGTCTTATGCATTTCGGGTAAGAGTAGGTATTTGTTGGAAACATAAAACATTTTAATTTGCTTAACATCATAAGGAAGCTTGCTGAGAATGCTAGTTTAAAATTTATTGTTTTTGTAAGGAAGTTAACAGCGAAAGCTATGTGAGAAAAAAAGCTTACAAACATGCAACTTGGTTTGGATTATTGATTCAATCTTTATATCATTTTATTGTACTGACTAGGTAAGTACTGACTTAGATCTGACATGTACCACTAAATTAATCAGGTTTCCTTCTCAGAAGATGTTGACAATTTTGTTTCCGATATGGAAACAGTATAGCCAAAAAATAAATCCACACAAATTTCAAGAATTTATGAGTCAAAACCAGATCGTTAGTAAAATAAAGTAAGAAATACTCATGAAGAAATTAAGTCTCTCCTATAACTCATAATATTTCAACTAGGGAAAAATCATCCCTAAGTTTAAAAAAAAATTAGCCAAATTCTGGGAAATGACACGAACACTACAATTCTCACCAAGTTTTATCAAAATAGTTTAATAATAATAGATAATCAGAAAAGAGTTAATATTACTGTGAAAAACCTTCGACATAGGTTTAAAAACAATAACATAACTAAACACTAATCTTCCTATTCAATCTGCCTATGAATTATCCCAATTTAAATATAATATCTTATATATTCATTTCTTACTGGAAGAACTTTTAAAAATGTCTCACCAACAAGCAAAAATCCAGCTGAAGAATCTGATAATCTTCTTTTTATTACCTTTTATTTATGTCAACAGTTAGTTGTTACCTCTCTGGGCGTAAGGTTTCCTTTTTCGAGCTGACAAATTGTACGTTGCCTTAAAAAATGTAATCCTTTATCATCGACTTAGTCTCTTAAGAATTATAATGTTAGTTACTGATATTCAGAAATGAAGAGGGCTTTCGACCTTTAGAAATGAAGAGGGCTCTCTCAGAAGAACATCCGAATCTAGATTTTTTGGTTTTCCCCTAAGAAAACTACTGAAACGCTTCAACATAATATGGTCCAACAAAAAGCTTCTAGCATTATGAAGGAAATCTGTTGACATACAAAGAAATAACAAAGCAAGCCAACGAGTAATCTGAACTCTTATTGCTCTATTTCAGTAATATGTACAACGTGTAAACTTGGAAAGTAAAACTTATGGAAAAACTCATAAAAAAGGGTCCTATGGTAGCTGAAAAAACACAAGAATATGGGGAATCTGGATTCAGACCATTTTGCAGCATCGTTGATAACTTAGTAGTGCTAAACATAAAAATCACCACCACTTTCTAGAAAAAAATATGATTTAATAGCTACATCATTAGACATAAAAAGCGCTTTTAATAGCCTAGTAACGACCAAGATATTGAATAGGTTAAGAAAGTACCACATTAAGGGAAATACATTTTCTTTTATTGAACAGCTTCTTAACAATCATAGTTTAAAAGTACTCACTAATGGAACAGCTTTCACAACCTATGTTTAAGATAACTGCGTACCTCAAGGGTCTGTTTTAAACTCCACCCTCTTCACACTAGCCTTTAACGACATTTGCAAGAATATGCTTAAACCTGGAAAATGTAAATTCAGTAAAAGTAAATTGAGATTGCCGGTAATTAATTGACTTTGTAGTCTAAACACGGTGGTATTTTCAGCAGCATATTCTACAATTTATGCCGGTGTAAAAGTAAAAAACTCTTCATTTTATTCCATCTCGATATGATCTAAATATAACAAATAAACACATACCAAATTCTACGCCTTTGTCTCTGACACTTTTGAGTTTATTAATAGAGTGCAATAGGGTATAAGAACCAGTAATCCCCAAGGAAATTAGTCATTATTCTCTAAGGAAATAATATATGGCAAAAACTATACGTATAAAACTCACGTTATGTATTAGTATACAGCAACAAATAAATATGTATTTCTCCTTGAATATTCTTAATCTTACTATTTTTTTAACAAGTTAACTGCCGTGCTGGGTCCATGGGACCGTCACCACGTCGGTCCGATGGGACCGGAACTACAATCCTATTTATAATGCAGCTTACTAGGCTGCCGCCATAACTAACTAAATAAAATTTATTTTTATTTTGAAATATGTTTACAAAAACATTACATTTTATATTTCATGTACCTGTGTAACAGTATGTAACTTATTAAAACATTGTAAACACAAGAATGGTGTCCCTTTACACTGTGTAATAACTTTTTTGGTTTTATCTTTTGCTACTATACGACCTTCATTTTTCATATTTGCTTCGTAAAATGATTTGCAGTATCTTCGTATTTTATGCTAATGTCCCTGGACCTCACTTAACTCGTGACATTTTCTTTTCAGAGTGACCATAGTGATGGGATTTGCTCAACTGCTACAACAGAGAAACTTTAAAATTTCTTTGCGAAATTCAACCACACCTATCTTGATACCAGTAACCTGCAGATACAAAAATGTATGCATTCACTACTGAAGTATTTAGTAATAGCTCTATTGCTATTTTTCTATACCAATTAACAATTTTACGTAGTGGACTGGAATATGCTGGCATAACATCTGATAAATCAACTCCAGCTTTGTCTGTATTGTAAGCTAAACCCATTTTTGGTTTTACTACAGAAGTTCCTTGTTTTCTTTATACATTTTCAGTTTCAATCGAATGGCAAGTTATCCCTCTGCTATTCTCCATAGCTGCTACTTCACCTACTTTTAGTTTTTTGTTAGCTACTTCTTTTGGTATTAATTTGCTGTTTCCTCTGATTGTTCCTATACGATGTGTATTTCTGTCTAGCAGTTTGTTTGCTAACTCAATACTGGTATACCAATTATCCGTACACAGTTCTATTCGCATCTAATATTGGTGTGCATAACTTCATAACAACACCTAAAGGGGTAGTTTTTTCTTGTTATAAGGTTTTACCAGCGTATATTTGTAAATTATATGTATAACCATTTTGAACAAGGGATCTTGAGTCCAAAAGTCTGACAATGTTGGTAATTTTACAAGTCCTAGCCAAGCTATCAAACCAAAAAGCTTTTTTATTTCAACAGTATCTGTGGGATTCCAGTTGTGTAGCCTAGAAGAAGTCGGTGTCGGTGTTGATCAGTGTTTGCATAGCGTATAAGTTTGTCTGATTTGCTATCATTTCAAATATTGAGTCAGTAACAATAGCGGAAAAGAACTCTTCTGGTTTACCCATTGCTAACATGCCAGCCACATCACTGTTAACACCTTCTTCAATTGAAAAAGTTGGCAATTGTACTTAATTGCCTTTTGGTTCTGTCCACTCATCATCATCTACTCTCATTGATATTCCAACATCATACGTCGATACATTTTGATGATTATCATTATCTTGTGTGCTTAGTGCTAAAAATATTAAAGTGTTAAACATTTTCAGTGCATTCATCTTCGACTACAAATATTATAACGATGGGTACAAAAATATATATAATACTTAGTAAATCAACTTACGTTCTTTGAAAGTTTCCAGCTCGTCTCCAGAATTATCAGAGATTTCATCGGAATTAGGTTTATAATTACGATCTATAATTGAATCATCGCTAACTGATGTTCATCTTCTTCGTTGGACATATTACGCTAACTGATGTTCATCTTCTTCGTTGGACATATTATTTAGTATTTGTTCATATTCTGATAAAAATCGTCTATTTCGTGAACTCATTGTGTAACAGTAAATACTGATATGTTTGAGTGATTCAACATGTATCGACATGTACTCCAGCTACACTTATCTCATCTCTGCGACTCTGCGTGGCCGTGGCGTGCCAAAACTCTCTCCCTACTACCTACGAAGATGGACCCTTTCTACGCCGCGTCGGGCTCATCGCACCGGCAGTCAAATATTGACATTTTTTTCGTTATTAATTACTTTTGAAAAAAAAAAATACAACAATGACGTTAAATATTTAACAGTAATAATTGTCAAAGTTCGGTTGGCCTGTAGGACTAATTTAAAAATATAGCTTGGCAGTTAACTTGTTAAAATACAATGTAGAAATTAAAGTCAAAGATAAATTAATTTTAACGCAATTTAATATTGAATTTTATGTAAAATATTTAAGGCTATGACAACAAAGTGGTCCAACCCAGCATGTTGATAATTGAGTTATAGATCGCAATCAGTTCTAACTACCTAAAGTTTTAAAGCAAAACCGGTCTAACCAAGATTTCCGTATATTACAGCATATATCGCACTAGCAGGTTGATTGTGTATCATAGAAAATGACAAAAATTTGAAAACATGAATAAGCTAACCCACGAAGTTGTCGTTTACACTAAAATTGGTCAGTACATAAATACGTAAAAGAATGCAAGGGTGGACTAACCATTTTCTTTGTGGCATAGACCCGTAAAAATTACGACATGTAAACGTTTTTCTATGAAAACCTTTCAGATTTCTTATTGTATAGTAGACTTTTACAAAAAAAATCACAAACTGGAGTTGCACTCCACGATAAAAGACGACAAAGTAATTTAGCAAATAATACAGATGACGAAAAAAACAATCTATATCTAGATAAGGATTTTTACAGCTGTCGCCGCCTTGCTTCTTTCAGCCAACGTCTCCAGTCCTTTCTATTCTGCCATTCTCTATCTCTAAGGTCTCGTCTTTCCATGGCCTCGTCCACTTCATCCCTCCATGATCTTCGGGGTCTACCTCTTTTCCTCCTTCCTATTGGGCTCCAATCCAAAATCTTTGCTATCCACCTTGTATGATCTATTCTTCTCACATGTCAATACCAAATTAAACGTTTTTCTTCGATGTAGCTTAGTTCTACTACCATTCTTCGTTTCATCTCCTCATTTCTGATGCGATCCATTTTTGTCACTCTGCAGCTTCTTCTCATAAACTCCATTTCAGTTGCTGTGATTTTGGACTTAGACGAAAAAACTACTGAGGTAAAAGAATTTATTAGTAAATTTTCCACATACGAATCACATTATACGAGGCATAAAAGTGAACATGGAAGTTATTTTGCACCAGATTTGAGTTTAGGAATCCTTTATAACTTTTAAAAGGGAGAACATTTTAACTCACTAGATATCAAAAAGAGCACAACTATAAGATAGAAAAATACTTCAGCTAGATCATCTTTATCCCGGTGGACGTCCAATAACCGAAGCAAAAACATCTTTTGGAATTACTTTCGTTTATACCTCCAATACATTATGGATTTTACACAAGAACCAGGACAATAAGATCCGCTATACATCCAGAAGAAGAGTTCACGAGGAAGATTAAGTATATTTATTCATCATCATTAGTGACTCGACAATCCGTTGTGGATCTTGGCCTGCTCACAAAGAAGTCGCCACTCTTGTCGATTCCTGGCAACTTCCCTCCATCTTCTAACCCCTAGAATCTGTAGGTCTTCTTCCACATCATCAATCCATCTCATTCGTGGTCGTCCTCTGCTTCTTGTGCCCTCTGGTTTTGAAAATGTTAATCTCTTCGTGTATTCGTGATCTGACATCGTAGCAATGTGTCCAGCTCATCTTAGTCTCTGCACTTTAACGAATTTCACAATATCTGGATCGGTGTATAACTGATATAGTTCAAAGTTGTATCTTCGACGCCATAGCCCATTTTCATTTACGGCGCCAAAAATCTTTCTCTCCCAAAAATACCAAGAAGTCTTTTATCATTTTGAGATAAGATCCACGTTTCAGCCCCATATATCAAAACTGGTCTTATTAAGGTCCTGTATATATTAAGCTTTAGTGCACGTTTTATATTTTTAGTTTTTAAATGTCTCTGGAGGCCGTGAAAAGTTCTGTTTGCTATTGCTATGCGTCTTTTTATTTCGTCGCTTGTCGTGTTTGTTGCGTTTACTAGCGATCCAAGAAATGTAAATTCTTTGACTTGCTCAAAGTTATGGTTGTTAATTTGAATTGTTTGTTGGATATTTCAAAGGTTTTTAGAAACCAACATATATTTGGTTTTTTCCTCGTTTACCACAAGTCCTAATTCACTTGCTGCGTCCGCAAGCCTTGTAAAACACTGCACCATGTCTCTCATACTTCTGCCCACTATAACTATATCGTTATATTCTAGAATCTGCCTATTTGCTTGAATTTGATGTGTAGTTGACTTTCCAGCAGTAAATCCGCATTGATATTGACCAACAATATCCTTTGTAAAATGTTTAAGTCTTTCAAATAATACATTGCCGAAGATTTTATAAGCAGATGCTAACAGAGTAATGCCTCTATAGTTTTTATACTCCAGTTGATCACCCTTTTTATGCAATGGACATATTCCCTTCAGCCACTCTTCTGGTACCCATTCATTCTGCAAGTATATTTATTACTTTTTGTTTTATTAAAGCTTATTTTCAAGATTGATATTGTTTAATTGTATTGTACTCTATGTCTAATAAACATTCCTATCATAATTTTTAAGGGCACTCTGGTGCAAAAGGGGTCTAATCCACAAAAAAAGAAACATTTTTATTTTTTTGTTAAATACACTGTAAGATCTTAGAGTTTTTTACCAGTTAATAATTTGTAAACATTTGAAAACCTTTTGACAATATATTTTTATTTTATAAAATTTCAAAAACACGCATATATTCTTGGTTTATGCAAATCCATTATATAAAATTTGGGGTTAGAACATTTTGTCTTATAGCCTCATTTGTAGTCTCAAATTTTATTGCAGATCAATGAATTCATATATTTTTAAATAAATTCTTTCTTCATGCTATATTAATGTTACATATAACTTTTTAATAAGTAATTTTTGAAGCGAATATTTACTACTTATTTTTCTCTTTTAGGGGGAGAGCAGTAGAGTAGACGGAGAGAGCGCCCTCTCACGTTCAATGCGTTACGCAGATCCGTGGTTATATGGTAGCATACGAGCACCGGGAGGATTTTTTCTAACACCTGCCTTTGTGCTCTGTGCATGCCCGGACTACATTAACGGTACAAAGAAGTCAAGCAAGAAATCCCCATCACAATGCAAGAAATGCAAAGGAGCGAGACTTCCATTGTCATCGGTAAGTTTTTTTTAATTCTGTAAAAGTAAAATCTAGAATAGTTTTATTTATTTATAATTTATTTACCCTTTCATTACTGATTTTAGTGTTACTAAAACTGTTAAAAAGGTAAAAAATTGGTAAAAAGTGTTACTGCTATTCGTTGATACCTAGAAACCTAACAAAGCGATTGATTTTTTTCACATTGTTGCGTGTCCTTGTATCCTTAGAAAGGACATGAGATATATATGTCCCATTAGTGTTAAATGGTGGGATAAATAAATCCCATCAGTAAAGAAACAAAACTATATTCAAAATAAAAAAATACATTACACAAAAAACATTAATTCTTATTAATGAGGTGGTAAAAACAATTTTTGCAACGAGGCAAATTTAACGCTGTAGAAATAGTCGTAGTTCGAGTTTCTGATTTATTTTGTGAACATTTAAAGCACCTTCTCCTAATAGATATTTGTTGTGGCAAATGATCTCCAACGTTGATCATCTGTTTCTGTCGGTTAGATATTCTTCCAGAACAGCCACTTATTCGTTTTTTTTAAATTTGATTTTAATTTTCTTAATTCAATTAGCTGTTCTGCTAGTGGTACCAGAAAATTCAAAAGTGAAAAGTTTGTATTATCTTGTTGTACACTTCTTTTATGCATTTCCTTGTAAATAATCCAAAAATTTACAATAGCGTACATAACTAATCTATAAAAAACTTTTCTCCACCATCTTGCAGATTTTCGGTCGATATCATATGTGCTAACGTTTTGATCGGCGAGATCTACTCCTCCCATAAAATTATTGTAAAAAAAATGCTTCAGGCCAAGTGAACTCAGTTTTTTCTCCAGTTTTCAGCTTTATGTTAATAATTCCAACAGTCGTACTGTGAAAATTGGACATGAGCATCACTTCTTTCGTATCTTTTCATTTAGTCGCTAAAATTCCTTCGGATGAGACTAAAGCTCCATATCATCCCTTAACATTTTGTTATTTTCAAATTTGGCTACATTTACCTAATTGGCCATAGAGGTTCCTAAACATGGAAAAGTTAGGGTGTTTAGTAGGTTGAATGAAGTGAAAAATTTATCAAAGCATAGACACACATTTATATCAACTTGATTATTGACAAAAATTAAAATGCCTTTTAAAGCTGAAGAAACCAGCTCTTTTATGCAATTTTTGGATTTTGACGCAAATGAAGACAGTCATTGTAAATGTGTTAAATAAATAAACGTGACGATTTTTACCATTTTTGCGATTCTCATGAGATCAATAAGATTTATCACTTCTATTATTTTCATTACTGAATGCCATTTTTCAAAACATGTAGCCTGAAATTTCGGTTTTGACTTTTAGCAACAAATGTGAGGCATTTGAAATATACCTAAAAACGCTAAATTTAAACTTTCACATTACAAATGATTTATCATACTGTTTAAAACTGCTTCTTTTGATTTACAAGTACCTTTTTCGAAATGACACGACTTCAGCTACAAATTCCACCTAATACCCTTTCGTGAAAGCATTGATGTACAATCGTTCGTGATGTGAATATTTAAGTACTCTGAGATAGCGCGT
>NW_027314053.1:0-17917 GCF_040954645.1 Diabrotica undecimpunctata
CGCGCTATCTCAGAGTAGTGGATTCATCGGTGTTAAAGCCAAAAACGTAAGTTACTTCAATTCATTCATTTATCATAAACTAAAAGAAAGACTATTTCATTCTAATCTAAGACAGGCTAATCATTTTTTCAGTTGTTCATTTTATGGGAAGTACAAGGGGAAATGTTGCGTTATAAAATCGAGTTTACTCGATTAATACATATATAAATAAAATCTTTTGTGCAATCTGTAATATTTTCTGTAATACTAGCAGGGCTAACAAGCTTGCGTTTCCATTCTAGAAGTTTTCAGGACCGTTAAAGAATATTTTCTGAACCACTAAATGGCTTGAGTGCAATCTGGAATATTTTAGGCTGCTCTGAAGCATTTCACGATAATAGTTTTGGTTTGGAACTATCGTGGAATGTCTGAGTGGACTTGCTGCGAATATTTTTCTGAGACTATAATTAAATTTTACAGACGATTCTGGAGAAATCCAGGATAATTTAGTAACTTTCGGGACTGTTCTGGAATGTTTTAGGAAATCTTAACGCTTTTTTGTGCAATCTGTAATGTTTTCTGTGACACTAACAGTGTTAAAAAGCTTGCGTTTCCAGTCTGGTAGCTTCCACGACCATCATAGACCATCATTTAATTACTTGAGAGCAATCTGGAATATTTTCGGCTACGCTGGAGTACTTGAAATAATGGTGAACCTCTTTAACACAATTTATAGAACAGGCATCATACCAAAGAAATGGCTCTCCTCTACTTTTGTCACAATCCCGAAGACGAATAACGCCAGAGAGTGTTCAGACCACAGAACTATAGCATTGATGAGCCACACACTAAAAGTATTTTTAAAAATAATTCACAAAAGAATATTTAATAAATTAGAAGAGGACATAAGCGCCACACAGTTTGGATTCAGAGGTGGACTGGGAACACGGGAAGCTTTGTTTGGTCTGAGTGTGTTAATGCAAAGATGTTTGGATGTAAACCAAGACTTCTACGTAGGTTTCATAGATTTTGAGAAGGCCTTCGATAAAGTCAGACACCAAAAGCTTTATGAAATCCTAAGAAGCAAAAACATCGACTGTCGCGACATTAACATCATATCCAGGTTGTACTGGAGACAAACAGCAAAAATCAAAGTTGATAATGAGTTAACTGAAGAAATTGAGATTCGTCGAGGTGTTCGTCAGGGTTGTGTGCTTTCTCCACTATTATTCAATATATATAGGATGGATTGCGTCATATATATATTATTCAATATATATATATATATATATATATATATATATATATATATATATATATATATATATATATATATATGTCGCAATATATATATTGCGTCAGGAAGCGCTCCTAGAGCAAAACATTGGTATGGACATTAACGGAGAGTTAATTAACAATATACGATACGCTGATGACACGCTAATAGTAACAGATAACCTAGCAAATTTACAGTTTTTGATGGAAAACATAAACACCCATACCAAAAAGTATGGTCTAAACGCGCTATCTCAGAGTAAACTGAACATCAAAAAGACTAAATTCATGATTGTAACAAAGAAGCTATACACCAATGTGAATTTAATCATAAATAATCAGCCAGTTGAAAGAGTTACGTCCTACAAATATTTAGGGGTTTGCTTTACTGATACTAATGACCAGACAAAGAGAATCAAGAGGCGAATAGAGATAGCGAGTCAATCGTTTGTCAAAAGAAAAAGTCCTATGCAGCCGGGACATAAATATAAACTTAAGAACGAGAATGTTAAGGTGCTATGTTTTCTCCGTTCTGCTGTACGGCATGGAAGCCTGGACACTGAAAAAGATAACATCAAAAACAGTGAGGCATTCGAGATGTGGTGCTACAGGAGAATGTGGAAAATACCATGGACAGAAAGAGTAACAAATCAAGATGTTCTGCTGAAGATGGGGAAGGAATGCGAAGTCATAAAACCATACAAACGAAAAAACTGGAATATCTGGGCCACATAATGAGAGGAGAAAAGTACTCTCTGCTTAGACTCATAATCCAAGGAAAAATCTCGGGAAAGAGAAATGTGGGACGTAGGAGGATTTCCTGGTTGCGAAATTTAAGGGAGTGGTATGGGTGCAGTTCAATACAGTTGTTCAGAGCTGCAGCCAACAAAGTAAAGATGCTGTGATGGTAGCCAACCTCCGATAGGAGACGGTACTGCAAGAAGAAGAAGGAGTACTTCATGATAGGCAAGTTTGGTATGAGACTATTGTGGAATGTTTGAGTGGTCTCTGCAGTATTTATAGGCTGCGAGATTTTTTCTCAAACTATCATTGAATTTTACAGGCGGTTCTGGGGCAATCCAGGGCAGTCTAGTAGATTTCAGGACTACAATGGAATGTCTTAGAATCTCTTGAAGCGCTTCAGAATAATCTGTTATGTTTTTAAGGGACTCTGGATTGCTTCAAGGCAAACAAGTTTGTGTTGGAACGTCATGTAGTATTTGAGAGTTGTGGAAAACCACCAGTGCGGTCTGGAAGCTTTCAGGACTATCGGTAATATTTAGTGGTCCGGAAATGCTTTAAATTAATCTGATACGTTTTAGGGTAGAATGTAGAAAATGGGGCGGCCAATAGAGCCTGATACACTGCGACCTTTGCAGATCTATTGTGTTCCCCCTTATTTTAAAGCACTTCATCTAGCTTGGTCCTCTTAATGAGACTCAACAGCCTTGATAGTGGCCTTTTCATGTAGCCTGGTGCTTCCGGTTTTCCTCTCCGAGTTCTAGAAACCGCATTCGTGCGAGACCTTCGCATGGCACAGAACGTGTAGAGCGGTTTCCTCTTCTTCCAGACAGAAACGACAGGTGTCCTCTTCTGTCAGGCCTATGAGACTCAAGTGTCTATTGAGTCTACAGTGCCCAGTGAGCAGACCCACTATCATTCTGACAGTCCTGCGTCTGTGCGAAAGTAAGTCTGCTGTAAATTTAGCCGAATGTCCTTTGATGAACTGTTTGGCCTGCCTCTGTCCTGGTGAGTTGTTCCACCACTCAGAGACTTCTGTTCCACCCATTTGTGTATGGCTGCCCTTTTTGTCGTATTTGCGATTCCAAAGAAGGGTTCCGGACCAACCAGTGGCGTAGATGCGCCTTCTCGGGCCAATTCATCGGCCTTCTCGTTGCCACGATGACCCTTATGTCCCGGCACCCAGGCAAGTGTCAACCTGTTTTGACTTCCCACCTGAGAGAGGACATCCAAACAGTTCCATACCAGCCATGAATCGACCTGTACCGAACTGAGAGCCTTTAGAGCCGCTTGACTGTCCGAATAGATAACGATGGAGTCGTTATCTACATTCGGCCGATTAGTTCCATAGCGCACCTGTGTATAGCTAATTCGGCTTGAAATACGGTCGCGTATGTTCCTAGACATACCCGGACTTCCGTCCTTGGTTTTATGCCATATATTCCAGCCCCCGTACCTGTATCCGTTTTGGAGCCGTCCGTATACCATATTGAGTTTGCTGTTAGCGGCGGACCAGTTTCCCAGTTCTCTCTTTTTGGTATTGTAATTTGAAAATTTTTGTTAAAACTATACCTCGTAACCATTCGGTCTACAGGCATTCCTAGAACGGGGTCTGCCTTTATGTCCTGGTATAGCCTTAAGTTATCAGCTCCCTGCATCATACTTATTGGAGCTTGGCCTTGGATCAACCGATGTACTGTTGATCTGGCTTCACTCTGTATGTATATATGCAGAGGTGGTAGGTTTAGCAGAACTTCTAGCGCGTCCGTTGGGGCTGTTCTCATGGCTCCTGTAACACTCAAGCATGCAAGCCTTTGTGTGCTACTGAGCAATCGAATCGCCCCGGACTGTTGCGTTTTGTTCCACCACGCCACTGAACCATAAGTTATCATGGGCCTTATAACCCTTGTGTACAACCAAAGGTTCATTTTAGGATTTAACCCCCAATTCTTACCACACATTCGTCTACATGTGTTCAGGGCAATAGTGGCCTTCTGTGTGACTTTCTGAATGTGTGCATTCCATGTCAGCCTCTGGTCGAATATTACACCTAAGTACTTGGCCTGACTTGTGATGGGATTTCTACTCGCTTGAGCACTAGTGGCTGTAAGCCTTGCAGTGCTCTTTTTCTGGTGAAGGGAACAACAGATGTTTTTTTAGGGTTAACCTTCAGGCCTTCTTCCTCACACCAGCTGTCCACCATCCTCAGAGCGACTTGAAGTCTCTCCGAAATTATTTTGGTAAAGCGTCCTCGGACTACAATTACCAAATCGTCCGCATAACCCAGACAGTAAAAACCCTCCCTGGACAGTGCATTAAGTAGAAATTGCTTTAAATTAATCTGATACGTTTTAGGGTAACCAAGTTTGTTTTGAGACTGGTATTCTATGTCAGAGAGTACTCTGGAATTCTTGTACGTAGTAAATTTTATTTTGGAATTATTAATTAAGTAATTAATTAATTAACATTAAACATGGAATGCTTTCGGAGTTCTTGAAGCTCTTTAAAACAATATGGTATGTTTTTAAGGGACTCTGGACTGCTTCAGAGCAGACTGGTTTGTGTTGGAACTGTCATGGAATATTTCCGGAGTTTCTAATGCCCCCAGTGCAGTCTGGAAGCTTTCAGGACTATCGTGTAATATTTTTATTGGCCCGGAAACTGCTTTAAAGCAATCTCAAACGTTTTAGGGTAGCCAGGTTTGTTTTGAGACTGTATTGTGTTTTAGGGAGTACTCTGGAATTCTTCTAGGTAGTAAGTTTTATTTTTATGTCATTGAATATTTTAGAGAATTCTGGGGCGAGTCGAGGGCAGTATAGTAGTTTTTAAGGCAATCATGGAATCTTTTAGAAACTCTTGAAACGCTTTAGAGCAATCTGGACTGCTTCAGAATGTCTAAATAATTCCGGAACTTTGGATTGCTCCAGGGTAGCATTTGTTATTTTAAGATTGCCAACGAATGCTTTAAGAAGTTCTGGAGTACATTCTGGAAGCTTTCAGAACCGTTATTTAATATTTTAAGGATCTTGAAAGTTCTCTGTGGAATGTTAAGGGTGATCTGGAATACTGTAGGCTATGCTGTATGTCATGGAATGTTTAAAGACGTCCTGGATCACTTCAGGATTGTCACGCACTATTATAGGGTCTCTAGAAGCGCTTTAAGACGATCTGTAATGTTTTTAAGGGAGTATCAATTGCAGTAGACTCTTTCGTTATTGTTCTCTCTCTTATTCTGTTATATTCTGTATCCATTAACGTAACGGTCTTCTATTTTCAGGATTCCACCGAACTGAGAAAACCAAAGAAGGAAAAAAAGAAAAAAGAACCTGAAAAACCAATGGAACTGCCACCCTGTTACATTTGCCAAAGAAAAGGTCGCGTTAGTTTGTGTAATAATAAAATCTGTAACAAGGCGTATCATTTAAGATGTTTAAAACTAAAAGAAAGGCCAGATAGTAAGTATATAATAAAAATTATAGTTATATGATTCGCTAAACCCAAAAAAAACTGAGAAAACCAATAAAACATCACAAAATTGACTACAGTGAACTACAAAGTCTGGATACTCATATATGTCACTCTGTAACAATTTCACGTAACACTCGAATTAGTTTTAAACTCAGCTGATTTATTTTATAGTTATGACTATTAATGAAATGCATTTTTAGGTAAAAAATTCGTATGCCCGTGGCACTATTGCAACGTTTGCTCAAAACGAACCATCCGATGTTGTGTCAAGTGCTTGAATTCGTTTTGTCCGTCGCATTCAGAAGGAAACGTTCGTTACGACAACTTGATGGGTTTCGTGTGTCACACGCACGATCCGACAAATGTAAGTGTATCCAAAAATCTTACTTATTACTTTTAAACACAATCTGTCAATTACTTGTCATCAGAAAATGCAAGAGGTTTACAGTTGACAATTGACAGACTGTCAACTAATTTTTATTTACGTTGTCAGCGCAATGGAAGTCAAGTGATGCCTCTTTGAAACATAGACTTATGTTTCATAGACTTAATTTGATAAAAATGTATTAGCTTATCCTATCTAGAAACCATTAATTTTCATCGATTTATGTCCCTTAGGCAACATCACAGGCTGTGAACGTTACGATACGAAAAAGAAGAAGCAACAACGTAACAGATGAGGCGCAGGTGTCTTCTACGACCACCGATAACGATGACATCGATGCCGAAACAGACTCTTTAACGTGCCGTAAATCGAGGAAAAGTAAAAAGACTGTAGTGGAAGAAGATGAGAATATCGATTTTGATATTAGTGAATCTTGTACGTCGAGTCCTCTAAAAGGCACAGATGATGATTCGCAAGACGAAACAGTCTCTAGTGCAACAGGTAAGTGAACTTTTTTTTTGTCTTCGAGCCAACTGCGTAGAAATTGCCTAAATTTTCAAGTAAATTTTAGTATAGTTGCTGGTTTACTACACAAAAAACAGTTTGTATTAAATATCTTTGAACGAGTACGCCAATGGGCATATAATTTATAAAGCACAAATGGCAGTTTGTGCTTTATAAAGCACGTATAAGGCAGTACAATACGGCAACACTGTGTGAATATGTTGACCTCGTATCGGGTGACGTGCGAGGGTTCTACGCGGGAACGACCAAATATATTTTGTAGGGTGGATTTTGTGATGTACTTTAATTAATAATTTGTTGCAGTTTCCGATTTTGAGGAAGAAATTCGACCGAAAAGGAAGAAAAAACAAATTAAAAAGCTCCGTTCTAAAAAAAGGAAATTGAAATTCTCTAATAGGAAAACAATCACTGCCAATAGTGTAAATGATACGACCGAGTCGAATCTGAATGTGGATATGTAGATATAGACATAGAGTTTAGTAGTTTTTGTAATTTCATGAATATATATATTTTGGTTTTCTTTTTAAGAAATGTGTCTATTCATATTCTGACTTTTTTACTTTGAACACTCAATAGAACTTTATATGATTTTTGTTTAATTGATGTAAATCGAAATAAACCATTTTAATTAAACGAAACGTTTATTTTTAATTAATATAGGATCACCTTTCCATACAAATTCCTTACCATCTTTATTTTTTTATCAAGGAATCGTTGTCAATGCAAGACCTAAAAAAGATCCCAACTTTGGCGCCTTCTGAAACAAAGTCAAAGAAAGAAATGAAAACAAATATAAACAATATAAAAAGACCTACATAACCTTCATAAAGAAACTAACAATAGACATATAATACAAAAAGACGGCGCGCTGAAATACAGACGCGTTCCCCCAGTGCGACAGAGAAAACTGACGCAAAGCAGTGCCTGCATCTCACTGGTCATTTAGGTCACGTGGTCGATAAACCTGGCCCATCAGAAAGAGACCGCTTGCATGAGTTTTCTTTATCGCACTGGCGAAACGTGGCCGTATAGCAGCGCTCAGTCTGTATTATATGTCTATGGGCTCATCTGATATACCTAGTTAAATAATATACGAGAGTTGTAGAAAATAAACTGAGAAAAATTGTGGAGATCAGAATGGAAGAGGAATAAGTATCAACAAGAACATCACAAATAGAAATATGAGTGGAAATATACCTGAAATTTGTGGATCTGAGAGAAGTCTTTGATTTCATGCGAACAGAGACTATCTGGAACAATTACAAATACTTTTACTGTATGAGGATGGACAAATAAATGGAGAAAAATCGAAATAAAAGAATAAAATAGTGACATAGTCTCCATCCTCTGCTCTGTAATATTAATATAAACTTATCCAAGCAATGTGACAAATTTCAACTCTGCACATACCTTTCAGAGCAAAATAATTGAAAGAAGAAAAAAACTGTCTAGCTTCTGCTCACGCAGGACGATGTCTGGCAACATCAGGTCTTTCTATTGATCCGATTAGGTATGTATCTTTTTCATTTTTTGGTCTTCCACTATAAACGATTTCATTGATTGACCGTTTTTCTTCAAATGTGAAATCCACCACAAGTGAAATCTGGTCCAGTTACTTTGGCATTAACTACTTTACATTTATGTGTAACAAACTCTTCCTTTTTGTTTTGCCAATTTTTCCCTTTCTTTTATTTGAAATTTTTTATCGAGTTTTCGCTGTTTTCCTAAGCCTGCAGGTTTACCCTACCCATAGTCCAAATGGACAATTCTATAAACAAAGATTAAATTTTCTTATTTTTATTTAAAAATAACTAAATGCTAACTTACCCACTAGACATTGAACTATTAAATTCTTAATATGTACCTTCAATTTTCACGACAGTTCAATGTTAAATAATATTCACTTTTAAAGCTGTTTTCAACAACAGCTAAAAGACACTGTTTATTGGACGAAAGTGCAAAACAAACTGAAAATCAGCTGTTCCAGACTCTGAAGGTTATTAAGCGACACGTTTTTTACAATTTGGGTGGATAAACCCAGTAATATTATTCTTTTTCCTCTCAACAACAATGTTTTTACATAAAGGCGGCCGGCGATTTTAAAAGCGGATAGAAGATAGGTACAAATATTCATAAAAGTCTCCGACTTTAATTCGCCATATTTTTGAACTGTTATCCTTTTTCCAATCACCCATTCTATTTAATTGAAACACAGAGCAAAGAGTATAGAGGCATATGAATGTATATTTTATATTCTTTGCACAGAGTTCCCGCCAAATGTATGCAACCTACAGTGCGCACAGAATATTTTATTCAATGGCCCCTCCCCTTCTTTACTTTTTATTATACACAACATTTGTATTTCATATTTCAGAATTTCATATTCCTTTAGTAATATTTCTCTATAAATATTTTTTTTTTCAATTACCACTTTATTTTTCATCCTTTCTATGCACGTAGAAACTTTAGAAGTTTCTCAAAAACACTATTGAAATTTTATTTCCTTCGTGATTTTTTGAAGCCAAACTTCTATATTGGCGTTGTTATTACTTTATTTTCCCCATAGTAAAATGCTGAGGCGAGCATCACGGAACTAGCGTCACGGGCAGCGCCACGAAATAGCGGTTCTTCACATCGATTCACCACTCTCGATCAATTCGTTTCTAGTCGGGTTTCTAGTCATCATATATCTTTTATAAGCAGGTTTAAATTAAAAAGTGCATGAAAAACAATGGTATGTAAACTAAATAAATATGTTAAAAATAATAATGATATGAAATTATTTTAAAACGGGGAGTGGATGACATTTATAACTTTGCAATTTTGACAATCATTACGAATCGAACGTCCTATTTAGCCTGTGAATAATTGATAATGCGTCCGCCCAAGTTCATTCGGGTAACATCGGATGTTAGTGCCTAGAATAGTGGCGATACCTGCATTACCGGCAACTTTGACAGTAAACTGACATTTAGTTGTCCATTTTCATTTTCGATGAAAAAGGAAAACAGAGCGAAGCAACACAGGTGATAAATAGTTTGTCAGAATAGTATTTTTGACATTTAGTCCGTTATTATTGTTATTTTGGTGTAGTGCATTGTACAAATGGTATCTAAATTATTTGTTTTCGAGTCGACACGCAAATCGTATCGTTGTGCCTTCCTCACAATTTATGACCCTATTGTGGAAGGTGAGAGCTGAGGATATTTTGTAGAGACCTTTTGAAAGTAGCTATATCCTTTTATCGTGATATTCTTGAGTGTGTAATTACGTAGGTATTAATCGAAATCCTTTATAGATTTATTTATATCTGACATTGGCATTGCCCTACAGTTGTACATGCCAATTTTTTATACTTACAAATTATCAATTGATTTATCGCTAAATTTGATACAGGTGATTATTTGTAGCTAAAATATTTTCTATTTACATGATTCATTAAATTTACTGTTTGTGAAGCCGTACATTTGGACTATGTTTACAATTTCAACATTGGGATCAAGTTGACAGTTTACATTTTATTTGTTTGTACACTTTCTCTATACTTTTATATCTTTATATTCCTCCTATTTTTGCCGTTATCCCTCCCTAGTTAGTAATGTTGGTGGGCTCATTTATTATATTCAGATTCCATGTTTTTTTTTCGCTAACCATTATTTTTGTTTTTCTTTGTTTAATTATCAAATTGGTCTTCAAAGGCTTTCTGTTCTGATTGCCTTGTGGATCTTTTCTACATTTCATAAATTTACAAGCTGTTGTTTTGATATTCATATTATATGTTAAAAAATAGTGGACATCCCTTTTTTTTTAGTTTCCCTTTGCTGTGCATTTTAACTCACACATGTTCAAAACAGTTCTAAATTCATAGAAATGACAGCTGTTGTATTGTAATAAAAAAAATTTATTATTTTTCTCTTGTTTCTGTATAAAACTCTGAGTTTTACATGAAAAGGTGTGTACACCAAGAAAACAGTTTCTGCTAGCTAAGGAACATTTTTTTTGCAAAATTCTTGAAGTAAGAAGTGTTTGCATTAAATATTTGAACTATTTACTGTCATAGTTTAAATTTGTGTATTTGTGGTAATATATATTTATATTGTACAGTATAACTGATTTAAGAACTACATAATGGTTATTAAGCAAAAAATGTTGAAATTGGCAACACTGTAGAGTCATTTTAAAAGTTCAGAATCTGATTGTGCTTATAAACACAATATTTACCTTTTTCGAATATATAATTATAGTTTTTATTGTACTTTGACTGTTATTTACATTATTAATTAATTATTCATGCACAAACTAATAAATTCGGAATTGTGAATGTTCATTGACATTATTTAAATATACCAACAAGTTTTTAAAATCTTAGTATGCATAGTTCTACTTTTTTGGTTAATTATTTTTATTGGGAATGTGTTAAAGTACAAATATTTGTTTATCAGTGTTAAAAATAATGGCATTTTACAGCTGAGATACAGTAAATTTTGAGATCAATGGTCCAGAGTCTTTCATTTAATAATTATTTACTGGATGGGCCAACTAAAAATGGATCTCAGGAATGAATTATGATATAGGCAAGGGATAAGAAATTTTATAATAAGAGTTTTATAAAAAAACCTTGAGAAAAACCTAAAAGTTATTTACAAAGTTGTAGATTGAACAAATTAAAAGGCTCCGGAAACATGATTATCATATTCTTCACAAAATTCTGCATGTGTTTGATTTCATCAATAAGAGGTGGTGGAAAATGAGAAACTTGTTATAAATTCTAGAAAAATATTTTAATTCTGATTCAACCTAATCTTTGCAAATTTGGTTTTGTTAAAAACAATTCTTTGCCAACAATAAAAAATTACAATTTTGAAAAAATGTAATAGGTAATGAGAATGCTGGATGCTGCTATTTTTTATATTTTTCAGAAATCTAGTCTTTTCTCGAAGTATTTTTAAAAATATTTACATAATATTTTTTCGGAGTGTATACGATACTCTATGATATGTATATATTTATCACATACTCACACAGTATCACACATTAAAATGTTTATTTATTTATTTCAATGGTAGAACTTACAATTTAATCAGAGGAAACTGCTTCCTGCTTGATTCTGAAGCATCTGTCTGATATAAATGGTTCTAGGAGTAGGGGTTTACAATTACTGTGAC
Organism: Diabrotica undecimpunctata; assembly: GCF_040954645.1. Taxonomy (NCBI): domain Eukaryota; kingdom Metazoa; phylum Arthropoda; class Insecta; order Coleoptera; family Chrysomelidae; genus Diabrotica; species Diabrotica undecimpunctata. The sequence goes on from NW_027314053.1 coordinate 11,539, forward strand.
TGCCTGTTGCTGTACATAAAAGAACAGTGATCACAATCACTGTTTAAAATCACCATTATTTAAAAATCACAGTCTCCAATCAATGCCTCCATTTTTTTTACAGAGTAGGCTTTCAGAGTTCAAGCTTCTAAACCATATAGCAGTTGTGACCATACATAAAATTCGATGAACCTCAATCTGATAACTATACTCAATTTCTTATTTGCCAACATTGACTTGTATTTTATAAATCCTTTTAAGGATTGAGTTTATAACTGTTAGTTTATAATTGCTTATAGGTATTTATAATTGTTGGCTCTCTCTAAGGGTTTACCCTTCAATGTCAGATGTATGTTGTCAACAGGGGTTTTTGAGATCACCATGAATTTGGTTTTATCTATATTCATTGCTAGTTCCAACTTTTTACTTTCTATGTTAATGATTTCTATAAGAATTCGTAAATCTTCTATATATTCTGCCATGAATGTGATATTATCTGCAAATCTTATGTTATTAATGATGCTCCCTCCAATCCATACACCTTCAGTTTGTTCCCATAGTGACTTCTGAAATATTAGTTGGGAGTACTCATTTAATAATTGTGGTGACAGCACACATCCCTACCCGACTCCTCTTTGGATTTCTACTTGCTTTGTCTCACTATTTTCCACCCTTACAATCGCTGTTTGGGTGTAGTATGGATTTTTGATTAAATTAATATCCTTGGAATCTAGGTGTATGTGTTTCACGGCAAAGGTAAGAGGGAAAGATGCTGAAAGTTGAAACTAGAAAAGTGGGTCAGACTGTATAAGTTAGAATGCATGAGCCAGACTGTGGGGAAGGAGGAAATGCCTGTCTGGGAGTGGTAGTGCTATGGAAGTGATGCCGGCCTTACAGCGGCCATTCCGCTTCCAGATCTCTGGATGATGGAGGAGGGTGTGGTTTAGCAGGTAGGCCTTCGGCGTAGACTCCGCTACGAGAGGGCATTTTAAAGTAACTCGGGAACTCGTCGGGAGTACGAAGAACGAATCCTGCACTAATGTCAGTCAGGCGGTGTCCTGGACTGAGATGTCTTTTGAAGATTCCGGACACCCCTCTATAAAGACGAAAAAAAAGGCGTATGTGTTTCAATACATGTATAAGTTTATCATGTTGAACTCTATCAAACTCTAAAATCTAAATTCCACCTCTAAATCCAAACTCTGTGTTGTCTAATTGTTCTTCACATTTTTATATATACGCTGTTGAATAACTTTGAGTAGTATTTTTAAAGTGTGACTCTTGAGGCTAATTAATCAGTATTCATCGTAAGATTTGGGATTATTTTTCTTGGGTAAGGATAAAAAGATAGATTTTAACCATTCATCAGGAGTTTGACAGTCATATATTTTATTAAATAATTTAGTTAGACACTCAATATTTTCGTCATTTAGGATTTTTAATATATCTACTGGAATTTCATCAGAACCTGGCCCTGTACCATTTTTTGAGTTTAATTGCCTGTTTCACCTCTGATATTAGAATTTGTATATTTTCTTTCATTATTGGCTTTAGGAGCAGTTTTTCATAAATCTTTGAAATCACAGGAAGAAATGACACCTGGTGAGGTGATTTGCCAGGTTTAAGTATCATAAAAGATGAGTCAATTTTATAATAGTTTTCTTCAACAACTACTTTAAACAACTCTCATCAGTAATGAGATCATCGCCAGGTACTTTTTTGTGTTCATGTTTTTTTGTTTCTTTAGGAGTAATATGGCTGACTGATATCATTTCATTGTTTGTTTCAATTTATGATCAAAATTCTTCTCCATCATGTGGTAGAAATATATTTTCTAGATGATCTCCAAATCTTATCGCTTTTTGTTCATCACTGTATACCCAGGTGCCACTGTTATTCATAGTAGGAGTTTCTTTTGGGCTGTTTAGGTACATTTCACATGGAGCAATCAGCCTTTTTGTTAGCTACCAATTTAATTCATAGTAGGAGGCTTCTTTTGGGCTGTTTAGGTGCATTTCACATGGAGTAATGAGCCTTTTGTTAGCTGCTAATTTAAAGTTTTCTTTTTGCCCAGATTATATTCCTAATTTCTTTTGGATAACTATTGCCTATAGTTGTTTGGGAAATAATTGGTCCATTATTCTAAGCTACTTGTTAATTGGTAATTGTTTCAACCGCTTTATTCAATTCTTCAGGGTTTTTCAATGAACCAGAGAGGTCAGTAGTCCTTTCTGATTTAATTAAATGTATAAAATATATGAATGACCTATGTCTATCTGATCAGTTGGGCTATTAACAATACTGCACATGTAAAACAGCTGCTGTTAAAATGTTAAAAGAAAAAGAGCTTCTTAATAATTATATTTTGCAGGCATCTGTTTCATATATAGAAATTAATTAGTACATATTAAAATTATTTACAAAATGCTAATTATTATGATTGTATTAATTACAACGTCTAAATTTATTATATAAAAAAATCAGAAACATTCAGATAAAATTATTTCGTTTGGAATTCCAACAACAAAACAAATATTGTTTATGTTTTTGCATATTAAATATCTTAGTAGAAAGGATTATAATGAACCAATACTACATGTTATGTTTGTTTGTATGTTTTGAAAAAAATAAATATAATTTTCTTTACAGGGTGACAAATTAAAAACTTTATCATTTCTATCATTTCTGTAAATGTCTTGTCTATGTAGGTAAATAATTGACGGCTTGAAAACGCCGATGATTAATCTAAAACAGAAAACTGCTCCCATTCGTTAACATGTTAAAACAGAAAATAAAAGAATCATTTAGCTTCAATAACAACTCTTTTTTGTTTCAGGTATTAGTGACATTATGTCGGACTAATTAATATTTACATTGCTGCTCTTAGAGTACAACAAATTGTATTGAAATTCTCTAATTATGGTAAATTCATGACAGTGGAGTGAGGCTTGAATTAGTTTGCAATAATCAGGCTAAAAACCGATCTCAAAATGAGCGAAAGCGATAAGAAATGGTCATGTGAATATTGTACATACGAAAATTACCCTTCTTCTATTAAGTGCACTATGTGCAGAGGTCCCAAACCGTTTGTTAATGAAGATATATACAGGTAAGTTTTCTAAAATTACTATTAGTTACTCAGTTTTATCAAATATGTTTGCACATGGATGTGGATGTGAAAAACAACAGCTGAAGTGGTATAAACACCGGAACAGAAAATAAAGTAACGTCAATCAAAAACAACTTGGGAAACTAACATTAGAAAAGGTAGGGATTGAAGGAGAAGTTTACAGAAGAGAAAATATAGCGATGACAGACGCAATGAAACCATTGTATACCGGGTGACAACTTGGAAACTTCAAATTATCCCTTTTTATATCAAAAATGTTTCTCTTTCTAGGTTACATGATGATACACACAACACCGAAGACAAATTCCCTTCCAGCATAGAATCGGCAGCTGGTCCCATTGAGAACAAATCAAAATGTACAAAATGCTCCTACAACCTGTCGGGAATATGCGTTAACTGTGGCGGTACCTCCGTATCGTCACAGACTTTACATGAACACATCCAACCGCTGCGAATCTCCCAAAATTCCGATCTAGCCCAAAGTTTGTCTCGGTCGAGAAACAACAGTCCCCCCGCTAGTGTAACGAATATAGAGAATGCCCGAAGATCGTCACAGTCAAAATGGATATGTTCGGTAAGTAATCGATTTAATACAGGATTGTTGTATATGGATTTGACGTAATTATGAAAAAATCAACATATTATGTTGACATAAGTGAATGCATAGCCAAGGTTTAGTGAAATTTTTTTTATAGTTGAAAATAAATTTAAAAACCATACAGGTAATGTTTTTAATAAATATTAATAAAAATGCCATATTAATTAATATGGCCACTTATAAAAACATGCAGAGTATGTTTATTGTTTATGGTAATCGAACTGCAAATTCCATAAGTGGGCCAACTGATATGGGACGGGGGTCGTAGGTGTATCCCTATTTTTGTATAATTGGGACCATCCATTTAAGAGAATATAAATGTTTCCAGATTTTTGCTCCACTTAGTATATATTTTAATTTAAAAACGGTTTTCAGCTTTGTACTTATGAAAATTGGCCAAAGTCTATAAAGTGTGCTATGTGTGGAAGTGGTAATCAGCGATCCCAAGCATCTAGTCTAATAATTCCTTCGCCAGATCAAATTGCAGAACCAGATCGTAATCAAGATGATAGGTTTAAGGATTATATTTTAGGTAAGTTTGTATTATTATTAAAACAGGTTGAAATAAAGTGTTCTGTGGAATGGTGAGTAATATATTCGTGAAGAAAACCGCAAATATATTGTTTATAATCTTTAAGTGTATCTAGAACTTTTAAGGTAGATATTCTAGGTTTTCTTGTTCAATATTGAATGTTGAAAAAGAGTTATATTAGGTTATGTTTCACGATGTCAAATCATTGCGCGCGTAGAAAATCACAGCAATATCGCTTCCACTACTTTTTATTTGCGACGATACACCTTTTGTGGGCGATGTCACACTGAAATTATTTCAGTGTGATAGAACCATTTGATAAAATAAAACTTTTTGATTTAAATGGTTTATAACTAAGCTAGAAAATATTTTTATATGCTATTTTTTATATTTTCTCATGTTAATACGAGAGTTGATTGATATAAAACTAGCCTTTGATAGAATAAACAAGCTTTTTTGAATTAAATCGATTTATTTCTCAACATAGTCCCCTTTTAGCTCGATACACTTAGTAAGACGATGTTCCAATTTTTTTATCCCATCCGAATAGTACTTTTGCTCGAGCTCTTCAAAATATGCCGAAGTTTCAGCGACGACTTCATTATTTGTTGCGAAACGGCGTCCTCCGAGCCATTTTTTTAGGTTTGGAAACAGGAAAATATCGCTGGTAGCAAGATCTGGGGAATACGGTGGGTGTTTAACCAATTCATAGCCCAATTCGTGTAATTTTGCCATGGCGACGGCCGATCGGTGAGCCGGTGCATTGTCTTGGTAAAAGAGCACTTTTTTGCGTTCCAAACCGGAGCGTTTTCGACGCAATTCGGCATCGAATCGATCCAATAATGCTGCGTAGTACTCACCATTGATTGTTTTTCCTTTTTCTAAGTAGTCGATGTGGATGATGCCCATCGCATCCCAGAAAACGGTCGCCATCACTTTGCCGGCCGAATATGCACTCTTTGGCGGCCCTTCGTCGCGTTTGCGCCACTGTTTCGACTGTTCTTTGGTTTCCGAAGTTTAGAAACCAAAGAAGTTTTGTCTTTGGTTTCCAGAGTTCATCAACGGTGATAAATCGGCGAAAAAATCCTTCGGATCGCGCCGTATCGATGAAAAAAGCGTCTCCGAAGTGGTCACACGTTTTTGCATTTGATCGATTCCCAGCAAACGCAGCACCCATCGCGCGGATATCTTTTTCATGTCCAAATGATGGTGAATGATGTTGTGTACGCGTTCGTAGGAAATGTTTAGGACCTCTATTAACTCGCGGAGGTTAATTCGACGATCTGCCATAATCATGTCATGGACTTTGTTGATCATTTCCGGCGTGGTGACTTCATTTGGCCTCCCGGGACGCTCATCATCAAAACACTCGTACGACCACGAACAAATTCAGCTTTCCAAAATTTTACTGTTGCTAACGAAGATACAACCTCACCATAAACTTCGTCCAGGTCGGCTTTGATTTGCACATTGGTTTTACCCTTTTTGTGGAGGAACTTAATCACCTAACGATACTCGACTTTTTCTATTTCTCCGAAAACACCAAATTTGCTTGCTTTTGACGGCTGTAAAAACCAAACTAATTGTTTTTAAAACTTAAAATTTTGACAGACGTCATGTCATGAATGGCAAATGTCAACACCGAAACCAATTCGGTATCAAGTAGCGCCATCTATCAAAGGCTAGTTTAATATCAATCTATCCTCGTATGCTATATAAAGTATTTTTCTCGCCTTCGTATGCTTTCGATAGATTTCCATTACTTCTGGAATTGGAATTTCGATTTCGCTCTCGGTCAAACAATTTTTGATTGTAATAATTTGGTTAAAAATTACTTTGTTTCATCAATTTACAAGCAAAAACTCGATCGCGCCAAATATTCAAGCCAATCGAACTAGTTAACTGCTCTTTTTCAAGACAGTGTCGCGAATTTTCCATGCATATGATGTGATTTTCTTTATCATGTTTTCTTTATGCTGTGAGGAACAATCTAAATTTTAATCAATGAATGGTATTTTTATCGTAATATGATCACTAGACTTCGGCAAATATGCAAATAAAAATGTAGAAAATATGCGCATAAATATGCACGTGTTTACCCGAAAATATGCAAATATTTTACAACTCTGAGATAGCGCGT
>NW_027314054.1:0-17917 GCF_040954645.1 Diabrotica undecimpunctata
CGCGCTATCTCAGAGTTTCATGAACTGCATGTGAAATGCAGCAAATTTAACACAAACACCAATGATATTGACGAGTACTGTGATCGACTTAAACATAGTCTACTGCAACTTTGTAAAGAAATACTAAAGAGTTACTACTATAGAGAGTACTACTACAGAGTACTACTATAACACATACGGACGAGAAAGTACAAAGATGGGCAGAATATATCGACGAACTGTTTGACGATGAAAGGGGAGATCTGGAATACATAGAAATTACGTCAGAAGAAATAGGTCCATATATTACAAATAAAGAAATAATACACTCATTACAAACAATGAAGAGTGGAAAAAGCCCTGGACCTTCCCATAGAAATCCTAAAAATTCTAGATGAGAAGCACATTGATGTTTTAGTGACACTCTTAAACCAAATTTATAGTTCAGGCGTATTACCCAAAGAGTGGTAAACGTCGATTTTTATTTGTTTCCCCAAAAATAAAAACGTACGAGAATGCAGCGACTAACGCACCATTAGCTTGATGTCTCATGTGCTAAGGTTACTACTAAAAGTCATCCATAACGAATATATCACAAACTGGACATAGACTTTAATGATACACAATTTAGTTTTCGCAAAGGCCTAGGAACGTGTGAAGCTCTTTTTTCATTTAACATACCGATACAAAGATGACTGGACGTCAATTAAGATATATACGCATGTTTTATTGACCATAATATAGCATTCGATAAAGTGCGACATAACCAATTATTGAATGTCCTGAAATTAAACAAGATTGACAATGATCTCAGGATCATATCAAATTTATACTATAAACAACGAGCAAAAGTACTTGTTAACCAATAGCTGTCAGAAGAAATTGAAATTAGACGTGAAGTGAGACAGGGATGCGCATTGTCGCCAATTCTTTTTAATACTTACTCCGAAGAGATTCTGAAAAACGCTCTTGAGGGTGAAACAGCTGGAAAAAGGTAAATGGAGTTCCCATTGACAATATTAGATATGCGGACGACACTGTGATCTTAGCTAAAAATATAGAAGATCTTTAGAGACTGGTGACCAGAATAGCGGAGTATAGAGAAGAGTACGGTCTAACAGTGAACTTCAAGAAGACGAAATTTATGAGAATATCGAAAACTCAAAGAAATAACGAGGATCTTCTAATAAACGGAACCAACGCCGAACAAGTCAAGAAATATGCATATCTGGGAACAATGATTAACTTTACAAATGATAACATTCAGGAGATTAAACTCAGAATAAAAAAGGATGGAGCAAATTTCAACAAAATGATAGGAGTGCTATGTATCAGAAATTTAAAGCTGGAACTAAGAGTTAGGTTTGCGAAGTGCTATATTTTTTCGACTTTGTTTTATGAAATGGAATCTTGGACTTTGAATGCGATATCAATGAAAAAACTGGAATCATTCGAGCTGTGGGTATATAGAAGAATTTTGAAAAAATCGTGGACAGAACACATCACAAACAAAGAGGTTATGGATGAATAAAGAAATAGAAATTTTAAATATAATTAAAACAAGAAAATTAGAATATCTCGGACATATTACACGTGGAGAGCAATACATTGCTCCAACTGATTATGCAGGGATAGATCCAAGGAAAGAGAAGCATAGGGAGGCGTAGAATATCATGGGCTGCGCAACCTGACGATGGCAATTGAAGAAGAAGAAGTATGTTACGCTCATAGGTCAGTCTAGTAAGACTTGTAGATCATTTAATCTCGTTGCTAGTAACACAGTGTCATCGGCGTCACGGATATTATTGATGTATTCACCGTTCACTCAGATTCTCCTCTAGGTTTGAAGTTTTCAGTAAAAATTTCCTCAGATTATATAATGAAAAGAGTCGGCGAGAGCACACAACCTTGCCTTACTCCTCGCATGATCTTCACTTGGTCAGTCGGCTGGTCTTCCAGCTTGACTTGAGCACGCTGGTTCCAGTATAAATTCATGATGATCCGAATGTCTTTCTCATTCAATCCAATCTTTGTAGGGTGGCGACCATCTTTTGGTGCTGACGACAACGGTCAAATGCCTTGACGTAGTCAATTAAACAAATATAGACATCACAACTGACATCGCGACATCTCTGAAGTAGGACTTGTATGGTAAAAAGTGCTTCACTTGTACCCATGGTATTTCTTGTAAATTCTGGCATGTATGATTTTAAGAAAAATCTTAAGTGCATGACTTATAAGGTTGATAGTTCGGAAACTTTTGCACGTTTTCGCAGATCGTTTTTTTTTGTAGTGTTACAAATGTTGACAATACCCATTTCTCTGGGATATTACTTGAATCGTATATGGCGTTAAATAGTTTAGTTAACTTCTTCGTGCTCACTTCACTCATGACCTTAAAAAGTTTAACGGGTATTTCGTCAGAACCTGTTGCCTTACCATGTTTAGATTGTTTTAAAGCTGCTTTCGCCTCGCTTTCTAATACCCAAAAAGAGGTACTCAGCATTATCAAAGCAAGGAAAATAGAACACTTAGATCATGTGTTCAGGAATAAAAGATATGATTTACTTCAAATCATATTGGAAGGTACAGTGCAAAGCAAAAGATCAGTTGGAAGACGCCAGATCTCGTATCTGAAAAACCTGAGGTTATGGTTTGACCCTTATTCTACAGAAATCTTTCGTGAAGCAGTTTTCAAAGTTACCATTGTCATTTTAATCGCCAACCTTCGAAAGAAGACGGCGCAATAAAAAAAAAGAATTGAAATTTGTCATTGTTGAATGTTTAATTAAAAGAAAACTTAATTCGAAGTTCTCTCTACATTTGACTTATTGTTTAGTGAATGGAACAGATTGTTAAACTAAATTATTTTTAATATAATTAAATTTAATTGAATGGGGTTAAAAAATTTATTCAATCCTTTCATGGACTTTCTTTACCTTTATTTCGAACTTACCTTTTTATTTCGAAATTAATTTCTATAATAATGAATGACTTTAACTATAGGAAAGTATTTTCTTAGACTTTAAGAAATATTACCCATAAGACAACTTTTTCTTTTATGGTATTATTGATTAATTAAACTTTTTTACAACAATTATAATCGTTTCACTATAAATTATTTACATATCCAACATATATATGTTTCATAAAACCTAAACAAATATGTTTATGTTTTCTTTAGAAAACATTTATGTACGTCAATGAACAAACTGATAAAAGAAACTTTTTCAGGAATTGAATTATGCATTCAATTCCAACTGATGATACAAGCTGGAAAGGTCGCAATTTAAAATATGGAAATACTTCTTTAAACTCTCCAACGAATTCGAAGCCAAACTTGTTACCGGAACAAATTTAGAATAAATAGGTAACGACGAAACGAAACATATTGGCGTGTTATCCGTTACGAAACAGTTGTTGAAAAATAACATCCAATGAAGTCAAATTTGGATGTCTTATTTTTTCTCTGTTTTTTCACGTGCTAATATTCTTTTTTGTTTTAGACAATCTGTCTTAACTATCTTTATTGGAAATTGTAACTTGACTCTTGCATTACGCACATTATATGACCTCTATTTAATAAGATATTAACCCTTAAATGCCCAATCGGGGTCACTATGGGACCCCAGACATACATTTTTGGCTATAATATCTTTATTTGAAACATTTGGCAACCGCGCAATCAGGTATTTGTGTGGACGTGTCTCCTACGTTTTCTGTTAGTATACCACGAACATTCGTGAGGTGCAGTGGTCTGTAAGAGAGATTTAGATAAGTGGGGTCTCGCTGTGACCCCGATTGGGCATTTAGAGACACCAGAATATGTTTATTATTTTTAACATTTTTCGTCAGTTTACATTGAAAAATGGACCGTAAGAGAATGAAAATGACAATAAGCGACCAAGAACATGAAAAAATTATCCGAAATATAGAAGAAGGGATATCAGACTCCGATTTCGACTATGAGATTACCGACGAATCAGATAGCGAAGAGCAAGATGTTTTTGAGGAAAATGTTTCGGAAACTGAGGACAATTTAGAAGTCAACAGTGACGAGGAATCAGATGCAAAACCTACCAAAGTGGACGATAATATTAGTGAGGTTAGTGGTCCAACATATACATCCAAATCTGGAATGCAGTGGAATAGCCTACCTTTCGTGAGATCCAAGAGGCAACAAAAAATATTATAAATTTACATCCAGGCTTAACAAACTATAGTAAAAATTCCAACACGTTTTTAGACTATTTCAATTTATTTTTGACCGAAGAGATGAAGAATGTCATATGCCTTCATACTAATGAAAAAGCTGTTAGGCGTTATCAAGAGTGGAACGAAAAACATCCGAATAACAAAAAAGAGTGGACGGTACTTACCAACAATGAACTGGATAGCTTTTTAGGAGCACTTATCAAAGCTGGTGCTTTAAGGTGTGGGAAAGAATCGACACGAGAGATATGGTCTACAGACACCTCAATACGCCGGTCATTTTTTACAGCCGCATTCGCTAGGAACCGATTTGAAGAATTATCGAGTTTCTTGAGGTTTGATGACAAAGTGACCAGGGTGGAGCGGAAGGAACAGGATAAGTTAGCGGCGATACGAGTAATTTGGGACATGTTCGTCTCTAACTGTGACAAAGCCTTTGAACCATACGAACATATAACCGTTGACGAACAGTTAGTGAGTTTTAGAGGAAAGTGTCCTTTTAGACAATATATAAAATCAAAACCTTGCCGCTATGGGATAAAAATTTGGGCTGCCGCGGATGTTAAAACATCTTATTTATCAAAACTTCAGGTGTACCTTGGAAAACTACCAGGTGGTAGAATAGAGAAAAATCAGGGATTTCGTGTTGTGAAAGATCTGGTGGAACCATATCATGGCAGTTGGAGAGGAATTACAACTGACAACTTTTTTACCAGTGTTCCTCTTGCTCAATATCTTTTATCTAAAAACCTTACTTTACTTGGGACCGTCCGCAAAAATAAACCTGATACACCACCACAACTAAGTTTGACAAAAAGACCTGCGGAGTCGTCAATATTTGCTTTTACTAAAGAATTAGCTATGGTTTCGTACATACCTAAAATACACGGGATGGTACATCTTCTTTCAAGTCAACACGATAGTGATATAATTTGTCAAGACTCTCAAAACAAACCCTTGATGATTTTAGACTATAATAATACCAAGGGTGGTGTTGATAATGCCGACAAACTGATTAGGGAATATTCCTGTAAAAGAAGAACTGCTCGTTGGCCATTCAGGCTCTTTATGAATATTATAGACATATGTGCACTAAATGCCTATATTTTATACATTGAAAAAAATCTTGATTGGAAGAAAAATAATTTTTCACGAAGACGTATTTTCCTGTTACAATTAGAGGCTGAGCTTGCTCGAAACAACATGGAAAAAAGAGCGAAATATATAAAACATAAAGCCTATGTAAAATCTGCTCTAAAAGATTGTGGCATACCAATGGTAAACCCTACTACCGAAGTTGCAACTCAATCCGTCCATTCAGCTAAGAAACGTGCTCGTTGTTACCAGTGTCCGCGAAACTGTGACAGAAAAGTGAATACCGGTTGCTCTTTTTGCAAAAAATTTATATGCCAGGTGCACAGAAAAGAAGAAAAAACTATTGTATGTAAAAATTGCAACTAAAAGTTATATGCTTATATTATTATTTAATTTTAATTTTGTTCGAATTGAAAATAATTTGTTTCTAGAAAAGCCGTTAATTTTGTATGAAAAATAAATCAAAATTATTCAAATATGCTTAAAATTATTTTTAACCGTGTTTTCCTTTTAGTCAGTGCTAAATGACGTTACTAAATTGAAAATTTTAGTGGGGTCCCTAGGAGACCCCACATGGGCATTTATGGTTATTTTCATATCACGGGCATTTAAGGGTTAAAAAAGAAATACATGTTCAGTATTAAGGTAACCAAACAAAAATAAAACAGATGCCTTATCAGGAGCTACGACAACATTTTTGAACTGAAGCATTTGTGAAATGATTCGTCGACAATTGTTGACAATTCGTTGACTTAAATCTTCTTAAGATAAGGGTGTTGTGCTATAAAAAGGTATCTTTAAAAAAAAATTCAGGCAATATAAATCTGGTGACCAAGGATGCTGTTCGATGCTGCGAAGTGATCAACAATTGATCTACATTATATTGTTGATCACTTTTAATAATTTCAGTCAAGGAGTTTAGCTATCTTCTTAATGTAAATGTATATTATGGTAAATTTAATAGGATTACAATTAAGTATGTAGAATAAAATGTTGGTTAAATTTCACTGTCGATAGCGATTGGACCTTAAGGTTACGTCTCTATACTAGCCTTAATGTTTGTAAATTTTTTTTGTAGATTTGATTCCTCCTTGTCGCCAAACTATTGTATATGTAGTTGTAATGCTTGGCCTTTGTTAACTATCACAAGACCATTGATTTAATCAAACTCTGAGAATATTTTAAGAAACTCATTGTTGATAACATCTCTATATCCATATAAACAAACTTAAACATCCATCTTGAGATATAGGCTTACTCTTTTATCTTCCGCTGCTATGTATCATAGGCAGTTTGCATCATTTAGCGCCAGAGTGTGTTTTTAGCGTCTCTGAACACGTGCGTTTGGTTATACTAGTCTGGTACTCTTGAAGTTAAAATTTAACCAAAATAGCACAAAAACAATTACCTACTAAATATACTAAACAGTTAGTTAGATCTAAGTTTGGAAATAGATTATATTAATAGTTTAGTCTAACTGTCTATTGACGTCTTTCAGTTACGTCAAAATTTAATAGTAAGTTTTATAAAAATGTATAAAATTTTAGTGTTCATATTTTTACTATTTATTATTCAGTGCACAACATTACAATTTCCACGATGTCCCTGTGCTCCTAATAATGTAACTAATGTAACCCATGAAAACCCTGGCGAAGATAACTCAACAGAAAAAGCTGTTTTACACGATAACGAAGGTGAAGATTTATGCGGAATAGCAGCTAGTCCTCCAAAACATGTCGCGGTTCAAATTGTCGATTCTCCAGCAGCTGCCTTTAGTTGTTCAGGTGTGGAACCACAATGCCCAGATACTGTAGTGGCACCGGAACATGAAGCCATTTATAGTTCTCTTTGTGGTTTTGATTCTGTCGAGCCTAAAATTCAATGTAGCAAGTGTAGTGCGAGACTTAACGAAGATAATACGTTTGTTTTTGTTAAGTGTGTTCAGTGCTATGATATACTTACACCTCAAAATGTAACAACTAACGAATAAACCTTACGATATTTACTACACAGTTTTCATAGAAAAACACGAATACGTCTCAATATATAAAAATATCCAAAAATTAAATTTTTCAAAATTAATAAATATTTAAGACTAAAAAGTTTGGCTTAGCACACCTACCTAGAAACCTCGAAAGGATAATTGTCCCAAGTTTTTAAATCAATAAGAACCTAGTTTAAAGAAATTATATTAACTCTAGATAAGAGAATCTGATTTTATTTTTTAGTTTCATTATTTAAACATTTGGAGCACCATACAGTTTGCAATTTTTGGTATTTGCCAGATATTACCTTGTTATGGCAGTCGCACTTATAGGAAGTATGATTTCCATTACAAAATATTTTCAACTAACATTTTTAGAATTTTTGGTTAGTAATACTGCTGGTTGTTGGTAGAACCAGTGTTGATGGGTGTAGTGCCAGATTTCGGAAGGCAAGGTAAGGAACTTGTAATTCTTTACACAGCTAAAGAATAAACTTAAAACAACTAGGTCGACTTCCAGTTGCTTCGTTATACATGCCTTTTATACATTCAATAATACATGCATTTATTGCCCCTAAGTCAAAACTGTTATTTAACACGTACATATACCATCGTTTTGAAGCAACTTCTGTAGAATTAAGACGCGCCATTTGGTCCAGTACATTAACCTCATATTTTATTTGATGATAAACACTTACTGTTTCAGGATTTCTTTTTCCATCGACAGCAACATCCACTCTTTGATGAAACGAGCTCAACAAAAGCACATTTTTTGTGACTCTTTCCATTTTATGCAGTAAATGTTGTTTTTTTGTTGCTCTGGAATATATTGGTAAAATACAATTTCTCTATTTTTACACTTTACGCTTAGAGAAACTTCCTTTATGTTGCGATTTAATGTACCCACAAGACTTGTTGATTTCTTTTCAAATACTTTGGCCAGTTTCATCGAAAATGAAGTAGTTATGTGTTGCTACATTTTATCTTTTTCCAGTTAATTTTCCATTATCCGCCAAACCATGTGTTCACCAACACTACTTGTATCTTTATTGCGTAGATGATCAGTACCAATATCAAGGAATCCATTTGCAATATATTTTGATTTCACGCAAGCCAAAAGGCAAAATTTTATGCCAAACTTATCCGGCCCGGTGTGAACGGGAACCTGGCTTTATAAGACAGTAGTTGCTTGTCCACAGTGAGGTTCATTCCCGATTTGTAACATTTACTACGATTTTTTATAAATTTATTACACATTTGAGGCTAAAGCAAATTTGTTGGTTTTCAATCGTTTAAACCATGACAGTTTTAACACGCATACAAAAATTAAAGAATTAACTCACAACAATAGAACAAGAAAACCGGGAATACTGAAAGATGCAAATGGGAAACTTGTGTTGAATACTAACCACAAATTAAAGAGATGGACAGAATACATCAATGAACTGTTCAAATACAATAGAACAGAACAAATGGAGATAGAAGTAGAAGAGAATATGGTTTTCTTCTTCAAGTGCCATCTTCGTTCCGAAGGTTGGCGATCATCAGGGCTATACGTATTTTCGAAACTGCTGACCAAAACAATTCGTTGCTGCTACAGCTATACCATTCCCGTAGATTCTTTAGCCAGGAGTTTCGTCTTCTTCCTATGGATCTTTTTCCTGCTATTTTCCCTTGCATAATTATTCGAAGCAGTTCATATCTTTCGCCTCTTGTAATGTGTCCCAAGTATTGCAGTTTTCGTTTTTTGATCGTAAATATGACTTCCTTTTCTTTATTCATTCTTCTCAAGACCTCGACATTTGTGACTCTCTCGGTCCATGATATTCTCAGGATTCTCCGATACATCCACAGTTCAAATGCCTCTAATTTTTTGGTATCAATCTTTTTCAACGTCCATGACTCCATTCCGTAGAACAGCACAGAAAGTACGTAACATCTGATCAGGCGAAGTTTTATTTCAAGGCTCAAATCTCTTCCGCAGAACACTCTCTTCATTTTAGTGAATATGGTTTTAAAGCTATTAAAAGAGGAAATTAAAATAGTATTAAAAAACAGCAAAAATGGTAGAGCAGTAGGTTTAGACCAAATCCCTATAGAAACCTTAAAATACATAAATAATAAACCTTAGACATTATAGTAGACTTATTTACCTCATTATACAAAACAGGACACATACTCAAACAATAGTTACTCTCCAACTTTTGTGCTATCCCTAAAAATACAAACGCTAAATATTGCAGTGAATACAGAACAATATCACTAATAAGTCATTCTCGAATTATTCCTAAAAATAATACATGATCGTATAAATAAAAAACTGGAAGAAGGAAAAAAAGATGATAGTCAGTTTGGATAAAGAAACGGACTAAGAACGAGAGAACCGTTATTTGCTTTATATATATATATATATATATATATATATATATATATATATATATATATATATATATATATAACAAGCGAGTCTTCTACAGCTGGCGCCACTTCTCGCATCCTAATTTCCAGCGTTTTCTGTCGAAGCAATCTTCAGTTGTTAAATCTCTGGCGGTCATTGCATCGTCGACATCGTCTCTCCAGGATCGTCTTGGTCTACATCGTTTTCTTCTAGTTGGCGGTGTCCATTCTTCTATTTTTTTTTGGCCATCTATTTTCAGGCATTCTCTGTAGGTGTTCATACCAGTTAAGTCTTTTGGCTTCGATTGTGTCTAGCGAGCTGGCAACATCGTCTCCAGTAGTTCATTTCCATGGCCTTAATTTTTGATTTGTTTCTTTGGTTTATTTCCCAGAGTTCGGCCCCGTACAGCCCAATACCTTCTATTATTGTTTTATAGATTTTTCTTTTATTTTCTTTTGTTATTTTTTTATTCCATAATAGTCCGTGTAGCTGTCTGGTGGCTAATCTTGCTTGGCCAATTTTGGAGTGTATTTCTTCGCTACTTCCTGCTTTTGATGTTATTTGGACTCCCAAGTATTTGAAATTGTCTTTTGGTTTTATAGTTCCCGTTTCGATTTGTAGGCTTTCTGGTTTTTCTCCTACAACTAAGTACTCAGTTTTTTGTATATTAATTGTGAGGCCCCATTTGGTATACTCATCTTCCAGTTTTCTAAGCATGTAGCCTACATCACTCTCGTCTTCAGCTAGAATGGCTTAGTCGTCAGCGAAGTGTATCGTGTACAATCTATCATCTCCGATTGGGATGCCCATATTGCAGCACTTTCTTCTCCACACTGAGAGTGCATCATTTAGATATTTGAAGAGTGTAGGTGCTATGCAGCAGCCTTGCTTTAGGCCCTTACTAATAGGAATTTCTCTAGTTAATCTATTTCCAGTTTTAATGTTTGCCGTCATATTTTTGTAGAGCTGTTGTACTGCTTGTATATATTTTTTGCTTATTCCTTGTTTTTCCATTGCTACCCAAAGCATTGAAAGTGGTACACTATCGTATGCCTTTGTCAGATCTATAATAACTATATGAGTTGAAAGGTTGTGGGCTATTCTTTTCTCGATAACTTGCTTTAGAGAGAATATACTGTCCATACAGGATCTGCCTGCACGAAAGCCATTCTGTTCTTCTACATCTGTCATCTCTATTTCAATTTCGTTTGTTTTATTCCTTAATAATAATAAAAATAATAACAACCCTATTTTATGTAAAGACTACGATTTATATACTCTTTATAAAATGCAGGAATTTAAAATAATATCAAAATTTAGACCTTAATAATTATTACAGTTTATTAATCAATTGTTTGTTGTTTTAGTGTTTATTTTATTATTTTTATGTCATAATAAATATAATATAATGTCATACCAATAAAATACACTGCTAATAATGATCAAATCTTACTAAGAGTCGTATCAGTGTTTTTAGAAACCAGCTGTACTTTTCAAACTAGAAATCAAAATGTCAAAAAAAAACTAATTACAAATTAAAATTGTGGCTTATTCCCAATAAAAAAAAATTTAATGCCACTTAATTAAATTACCGATTAAGTTAGGAATTATGAGTAAATAATATTTTAAAGTATTGTGAAGTGGTATAACTGTATATTTTGAGAAAATAATTAAAGGCTCGCGCTATCTCAGAGTAAGCGAACATAATTAATCATAATTGGTGTCCGGGGCCCTTTTGTAGCTCCAACCAGGCTCATCTGGATTAACCGTTTAACCAGGGCTTGTACATCATACCGGAAGTGCAATATATCACTCTTGAAATTAAAGGGCGATTAATCAGATAAATAAATTATTGTTTTACTGCTACTAACTGTACTGAATCTGTTGTGGTGTGAAGTTTACCGTAGGCCCCGGAGGTATTGGACATAATTGAGCCGGAGACCCTGAATACTAGATCAATCTCTATAAAATCGTTGATATTGAGTTTTGGTTTAGGCCTGAACATTTGTGCAAGATGTCATGCTGGTTAGATATACTGACTGTCATTTAGTGTATGGGTATTTTTAAATTCAGAGTTGAAGTTATACGGATGATTGACAAATTATTAGTAAAGTGTAGGTGGCTGTGTTTTATTCCTGGTTTAGAAAAATGTATAAATGTCTCAAAACATAAGGAGTTTTAATAAATAATGAAAAACTTCAAGTAAAAAAATCTGCAGATGTTCTAGCAAAAAATGTTTTACTTGCTAACCGAAAGTGAAAAAAAAAATCTCTGATATTTATATACATAAATAGACATTTCCTACATAAAATTGGTAGCTCGTTCTTCTGCCATACTCAGAATTTTTCATACATCTAACGGTTCGTGAGAAAAATTTCCACTTGGATGTCTGTATTTGCTGAAAATTTTCGTGAAAATTAAAAAGTGAATATTTTGTTTAAAATTTGAACTATTTTCGATTAAGGGTGACTTTCTGATTAAAAAAAATCTAAACATGTGGCTAAAAATTATGCACCGTTTTGCCGGAAAATCGAAAAAAAACTGTAGATATTTTATTGCGATTTTTTCCTCTTTTTCCGGCAAACTGAAGTTAAGGGATCAGAAAAAAATACATGTTTGGAATCAGCTGGACCAAGTGCATGTACCAAAACATTAAACCAATTTTTTTTTTTTTTTTAATTTGGCAAAAAAGTATCCAAGGGCGTACCCTTGGATATTTTTATCAAATTTGGTTAATCGGCTATATTGGGCGTCAATTTTTGGTCCAAGAGTCAAGCGAATAGACATTTCCTACATAAAATTGACCGCTCGTTCTTCTGCCATACTCAGAATTTTCCTACATCTAAAGGTTCGTAAGAAAAATTTTCACTTGGATGTCTGTATTTGCTGAAATTTTGACTATGATATGACTATTAATATGACTATGAATTTACAATAGAAATAGAACAAAATCAATCCATAAATTTTTTAGATTTAAAAATTACCAGACTTAAAAACAAACATGACTTCTCCATATTTCATAAACCTACCCATACTGACACGACTATTCACAATTCATCATCCCATCCCACACAACATAAACTGGCAGCCTATCATAGTATGTTACATAGATTTACAGCAATTCCTATGTCAAAATACAATTTTGAGACAGAATTAAATATCATTAAGCAAATAGCAGTAAACAATGGATACAACGAACAAACAATTAATAAAATGTTAAATCAAAAAACTACAGAAGAAAGCCCTGAACTTAGTATTTCCACCACCAGAGAAAAAACCCAGTACCTTCTGCTCGATTACATATACAGGCAAAATATCAACAAAAATAGCCAAACACATAAAAAAGAAAGGAATAACACCATCTTTCAGAACAAATAACAACCTAGGCAAATATATTAAAAATAACAAGAGCCAATATAAAAAACACTTACACAGTGGTGTGTACAAACTTAAATGTGGCGACTGCCCCAAAAACTTACATTGGTCAAACAGGTAGAAATTTTAATAAACGAATAGCAGAACATAAAATGGCTTTCAATAATAGAAAAACAGATTCTACATACGCACTTCACCTTCTAGATCAATAATCATAGCTTTTAATGACGAATTTAAAAATTCTACACATTCAAAAATAAAGGCCTTAAGCTATCTTTGTTAGAATCTATGGAAATTAACAAATTAAAAAACACAGATCTAATTCTGAATGACCAGCTTGAGACAAACAGTTCTCCCTTCCTCAACCTATTTCATTAGAGACTATAAAGTGTAAAACCCATGCCAAAAACAGATCACTTGAGAAAGGCAATCAGCTGAAACAGCTGTAGTGATAAGAATTTTTAAATAAATTTTGTGGAAGTTTTGAAAACAAAGTTTTCAGTGTTTTATTGTTACATAAAATGAATTTCCATCAAGTAACGGTCGAATCCATCAATTACATAAATTACAGATTATCCGAAGGTATCGCTGTAACAATAATTATATTTGTAAAATGTTTTCCACTAAATTGTTGAACATTATCAGTAAGATATACTACACCAATAACACAGTGACCATGACTAAGATATGGAAATTGGAGATACTCGAACAGAACAGTCAAGTGTTATCACTGTATTATACACTTCCCCATTATATACATGTTTGATGAGTAAGCCCCACTATTACATAAATTAGGTCGCTATATTCTAGACAGACGCATTAATTATATTGGAAATGAAATAGAGAACCCAATTAGATAGTGGAGAAAATAGGATAGTCATTACGTGGAATACAATTTTAAAGAAAATTAAGTTAGATTCTCTTTTTCCATCCCTTTTTTGGGTTTATGGTAATTTTCTAACAAATATTCTTCTGAAATTTAATGTTATAGCGTTTAGTAAATAAATGAAACATCAAGAAAAATGAACTGATAATCAATTACTTTTTTTTTAAATTGAGTGTTTTTTTCTTTATTCATGATGGCGCATATTCCTATCTTCCAAACCAATTATATCTGTACATTTTTTTTATCAAACTCTATGTTTCTTATTGATTGTCATAGTAAAAACTGCCTAACAATAATCTGACAATGACCAAGATTGCATGGGAAGTTTTTGATTGACACAGACACCTAATAGCCTTAATAGTTAAAACCATGACTTGAATCGTATGAAATTTTAATCGTATAATACTTAGTGAAATAAACAATCCCTACGGCCCAGAAATAGCAAACGAAGAAGTAACTATGGTCATTAAACGGATTAATGATGGGAAATCACCAAAACCTGATGAGATGCATGGTAAAATTCTATAGCTATTAGAAGGTCACCAAATCACAGCTCTTTGACGAAGCTATTTAACAACATTTACGAGACTGGTTACTTGCCAAAAGACTGGCTCCTGTCAATACTCATTCCAATTCCCAAACAAGCCAACGCTAGAAAATGTGAAGAACATAGATTAATTAGTTTGATTAGCCATGTACTTAAAGTACTCCTTACTCTTACTATCATTAACTCGCGCATATACACCAAGGTAGAAGAACATCTGAATTAAGTTTAATTTGGATTCAGAGCAAGACTCGCGACGGGGGAAGCACTTTTTAGTTCGCAAGTTCTAATACAGACAAGCCAGGGATGTCAACTGCGATGTGTATGCATGTTTCATTGATTTCGAGAACACATTTGATAAAGTATTACATGGGAAACTAATCGATATCCTAAAAAACATCACAACTCAATGGTAAAAAATGTAGTGCGAACAGTGCGATTTTTTATAGTGCGAACAGAAGGAAAATTAACTGTCCGAGATCTTCACAGTCAAAAAAGGAGTTGGACAGGGTTTCATATTATCAACGGTATTATTTAACATATACTCTGAAAACAGTTTAAGAGAAGCCTTGGATGAATTAGAAAAATCGGATTTCTGTAAATGGTCCCCATGTGTTGACCAGGTTAGTAGGTCGTCGCAGAAAAAAAATGAAAGGATAATATTGAAGACGATTTGTCCAGGATTGGATTACAACAATGGAAAATGAAAGCGAAAGATCGAAGATGGAGGGCTATAGTGAATGTGACGAAGACTCACCTTGAGTTGTGATCGCAGCCAAGAAACTGAAGAAGAGCTTCAGTGAATCTGTTTGATTGTGTTGCGTAACTACTCGTTTTGGGTGGTGTTTTTTAGTGCTCTTTCTTCTTTCTTTTGAAAATTCTCATTGTATGCTGTCTAAATATAATTTATTTTTCTGCTGATTTGTAGCCTTTACTCTTTGTATAACCAATCTTAATTTTTTTATTCATCATCATATAACGGGGGCTCCTACGGCGATTGCCGCTTCCCGCATTTCAGCCTCCATCTTTTCCTATCTCTCCAATCTCCCCTCTTCTACGCCTCTAGATTGCATTGTTTTTTGTAATTTCTCTTCTCCAGGAATTTGGTGGTCTTCCCCCTTTTCCTTCTTTCTGGCGGAACATACATTAAGGCTTTCTTTGGCCACTGCTCCTCCTCCATTCTCATCACGTGACCATACCATTGTAATTGCCTTCCTTGTATTCTATCTGAAAGAGTATCTCTAATTCCTGTACGGTTTCGTATTTCCTCATTCCTGATTCTTTCCATTCTCGATACTCGACATGACCTTCTAAGATAATCCATTTCCACAACGTCTACTTTATCTCGTTCATTCTTTGTCATCGTCTAACATTCGGCACCATATGTGGTAATTGGTTCTACAATTGCTCTGTATACGCGAAGTTTGGTATGCATCTTTATTTTATTAGACCACAGTAATGAATTCAGTATTCGGATGCATTTTTTTCCCTTGAGTTATTCGGTTTTGT
The DNA here is from genome assembly GCF_040954645.1 of Diabrotica undecimpunctata. Lineage (NCBI taxonomy): Eukaryota > Metazoa > Arthropoda > Insecta > Coleoptera > Chrysomelidae > Diabrotica > Diabrotica undecimpunctata. The sequence continues at coordinate 15,983 of NW_027314054.1, forward strand.
ACATCTATCTTAACTCTGCCATCTGCTGATATGATGCTTTCTAGATATTTATACTAGTTGCAGCCTTTTATGACTGCGTTTTCAAGCCTCAGATCTGTGGTATTTCCTCCAATTTTTAAATATTCTGTTTTGCTTATGTTTACAGTAAGCCCCCATTTGGCATATTCCTCAAATAATTTTCGATTCATATAATTTATATCTTCCTCATTAGTTGCAAACCACCACCCTGATCATCTGCAAACAACAATGTATACAGAGTTTCTTGTCCCACTTCGATGCCCATAAATCTACATTTATTTCTCCAATTCCTCAATGCTTCTTGGACGTATATTTTAAAGAGTGTCGGTGACAAAACAGCATCCTTGCTTTAGGCCTTTAGTGACTTTAAATTCATTTGAGGTTCTGGTTCCAATTTTTACACAACTAACTGCATGCAATTTATATATCCCTCGGATATACGTCGAATCCAATCCGGACCTTTTGAGGACCTCAAACATTTTCTTTAACGGGACACTATCATATGCTTTCTCAAGGTCTATAAATACCAAATGGGTCTCTCTACTTATTTCGACACGCTTTTCAATTATTTGTCGTAGGATAAATATATTATCAAGGCAGGATCTCCCGGTACGAAAGCCGCTTTGTTCTTCAATATCTTGTATCTGTCTTTCAACCCCTCTTCTTTAATATTCTGCCGTACAACCGGCCCACAGAGCTCGTCACACTAATACCCTCTATAATTGGAACAGTCTCTTTTATTCCCTCTCTTATATATGGAGCTTATATAAGATTTATTCCAATCTTTAGGAATTTTCTGGTCTCCACACATACATTTATTGAAAAGGTCTACTATTAATTCTAAAAGTGCAGTCGGTCCATATTTAACCAGCTCTATGGGAATGTCTCCAGGCCCTGCGGCTTTTTCCGTTTTTAATCTCTTTTAAGGTTTTCGTCAATTCAGATAATGTTATTATAGGGATTTCCTGTCTTTCGTCTCTGTTCTCTATTAATTCCCCTTATCTTTTTCCCATCTGTACTCTACTCTATCCTCTTTCAGCAGTTTCGTATAATATTCTTCCCATTCATTTAACTTTATGAGAGAAATGTTGTCTTCATTTTTCTCATTTTTCCTAAACTGTTTTAATGTTCTCCAAGCTTGCGCCACTTTTGTTCCACCCATAAATCTGTCCAGTTCATCACACTTAGCCTCCCAGTTTATATTTTTCGCCTTATCTACGTCTTTTTTAACTTCTCTATTCCGTTTAGCGTATAGCTAAATTTTTTTATTCCAGTTAGATAATAAAATACCTATTACTACCTTGTAAATTTTTTCTTAAACGACTGGTAGTCTTCTATATTTAGATGTTCATTATTTTTCCGTAGCTTGTCGTTTTAAAATTTATACTCAGTAATATATTTTGGATCATCTACTGTTGCTGTTCTTAAAGATAACTGAAAAATTAATCCAGTACATCACTTTTCTTAGTTCTTTCTATATTTTATAAACCAAAGCATTTTTATAAACCAGAAATTTTCAACATACTAGCTAAAATCCCCGCAAAATGTTACATTACTACAACTATTAAGTCACATACAGAGAGTATTCCGCCCGACTATGCCACATAAAATAAAATAAAATTTTATCTTTCTTTATATCTGGAGCTTTTGTTTCGTGCTCGAAATTACACGCCCAGCCGAAAAGTGGTTTCCTGAATACAAAACGGCTGTTTGAGATCGGGGGGACTTAATTACGGCTGGTAGTTAGCCGATGTTGTGACATTTCAAGAACAAAACGAAAATGTAGGATACATATATATCCAATCCCGTAAGGTAAATTAATTAACTAGTCTTTAATTTAGTATTACAAGAATAGTTTTTCATTTGTTTTATGTAGAATTTAATTGATAGAAAGTACGCTACTCTGAGATAGCGCGT
>NW_027314055.1:0-17917 GCF_040954645.1 Diabrotica undecimpunctata
CGCGCTATCTCAGAGTAGCCAGAAGTTTTAAACTACGTCTGATCCAGAAGATTTCCAGTTATGAAGCTCTTTGATAATGTTTGAGACTTCTTCAGTGGTGAAAGGTTCATAAGAAATATTACTATAGTGTTGACAGTTATTTATCATGTCTTTAATCCATCCAGCATTGTTGTTACGAAAATCCGTCGAAAATTGGTTTCCTCAAAACTCATGAATTTCTTCTTGGCTTGGGTAGGATTTATTTCGAATTTTATCAATGAAATTCAGTTTCCTATAGAAAGTCTTCTCTACATGCTCAAAAAATATATTGTCGCATTTTCGGTTATTACTAACTTTGTATCTCCTTAGACTATCTGAATAAACGGAGAGTTTTTGTTTTAATGTGTCCAGACAGTGTTGAGCTGTGTTGTTCTCTGGATCATGTTGTGAGTGTCTTGGAGTGTTCAGAATGATTTCTTCAGCTTTTTGAATTACTTTTTGACTTTTCACTCCTCGGATGTGTTCCGTAATTTGTAGAATATCCCTTCGTAATAATTCAATTTTCCTCAGCAGTCGTCTTTCTTAGGGTGCAATTCTGTTTTCAGTATTTTCTGTAATCCGTCGTGTTCTGATCTTAATGCCCATAACATTAGCAATTGCTTTTGCTGCACAGTAAATCAGCATATGCAAATATTCTAATGTATGAATTTTCATAATATAATTGGGTATTAAACTGTTGTACAGCATGCGCCATTTCACTTACCAGGCTATCATGCAACTCGTTATTGTGCTTCTGCGTATTAACAGGTTGAGTTTCTTGCATGGCAATCTCCCGTTCGACTTCGCTTCTGATGGTATCGCGTCTAGTCTTTGCGATAAGATTATTTCTTATAATTACCCGGTATTGATCTGCTATTCTCTGTTCAGATACTTGAATCTCTGGGTACTCCCTGCAAAATTCAGCATACAGATGTCGATAGCCGATCGTTTCTCGACTGAGGCATGTGTTCTTGTAATAGAAGCTTAAAATGTTTTTGTTTATAGACACAGTTTATTTCATGGGCTTCCTCAGTCATCCTGCTTGAGTGAGCGTCGGCTGATGTTCCAGCGCAGCACCTTCAGCAGGTGGAGCTAACTTTGTTGTTTGGCACACTTATGGGTCTTCTTGTTGTTGGGCTGTAGCTGATTGTATGACAAGGGCCCACCTCCTTAACACCCTGCCACCGACGTCCCACATACTGACATGTCCAGCGCCGGCTTCAGACATGCCCTGGCGATCCTCAGGCAGTGACTGTAAACATAAATCCTAATTCACAATTTTCATGGGTGTACATTTTATACCTACTACTGCCAGGTGGCAGTTTTTATTTCACGGCAAGTATACCTGCTACCCTCTCGGTATCGGTGCTACAAATACTCAGAAAGCATCCACCATTCGCAGAAGGCTACTCCTGATAGAAGAACTTACAAAAACTCTCACAGGAAAAATGTACGCTATTATTATTTCATCATCTCCACATTTTTTACAATTTAATATGCCACTCCAAATAACAATAGAACACCCAACAGTGCGTTTCAGCCTGGAATCACATATGCCAGAGAGCACAACCACACATGTCCCAAATAAATTACAAAACTGCATCTAATCTAGCTGCATAACAAAATAATGATATAACAGAATCAAATTTCATAATGAAGTAACTTAGAAATCAAATGGGTACAATGATATATTTGATTTTTACTCGCGTCAATAAAATATCTTAATGACGCCAAGCACACGCAAGGAATTCGTGCTTTTAAACAAAAAAAAATAATAAAGACATAATTTTTGTACGTGAAACACTTTTTACAAATTATAGCTACTTTAAAATACCAGGCTATAATACAACTTACATACTTCAACTTGGCCGTCCACAAGAAGATGAAATCGCTTTTGTACAAAGTTGAAGAAGTAAAGTTGCAATGAGTGATCGAAGAGCTAATTGATCCAAAGTGCCCTCATTTCTTCAATGTAGCTGTCAAGCATTCTCTATAGCCAAATCTATACCGTGAGTAAACAAACAGAAGTACCACTTTTTTCCTCTAATATCAGTTTTATATAAATCGCATTGATCTACGCTACCCATATTTGGATTATATAATTTTACCATAAATGACTGAGGAACAAGTATAGTTTTTTTTTCTTGTTGCGAGATCCCTTTACTTTATAAATAGGATTCGCACCAACTGCGTTCGAGCACAGCGATACAAAACTATTATCGTGTCAGCTGACAATTGTCAATTTCTTATTTGCGTCACACTTAGCATCATTCGAATCTCTTTTATCTGTTTGTAACTCCTTTGCTAATTTTAGCAAAGTTTTTGGTATTCCCTTACTTTTTGTGGTTCCCGTTCCTCTGTTATTTTTTCCGTCAGCTAATGAAATATTTCAACTCCCCCTATAATCTAAAAATATCAAAATAACTGAGTACCACACCTACACCAACACCGAAATCCTTGTATTTAGGCGATACGTGTATTGATGCTTTCTGGTGTAGTTTAAACCACGTCACGTATCCATTTTTTATCAACATGAGATTATCAACAGGCAACAACAATTTACGTTCATGACTTCACGGGGCTAATACTAATATCTGCCATATACTGCTCGCCAAAACATAACAACAGAATGGAACAATACCAAGATTATCTAGTTTATAGTCGTTAGCTGGTGGTTAGGTAGTGATGGTAGTAACAATACCTGGTGGAGACTGGAACGCCAAACATACACAATAAGGTCATAACAACTAAGGGCAGGAAATTATTTGCAGCAATATCAAATAACAAGTCAAAATACTTAAATACTGGCCACTCTATTGGCACTGCGATCCTAGAAAATTGCCCGATCTACTAGACTTTTGGGTCATAAAACGAATCAGTAAAACTTATTTTCAGGTAGATTCTTACCTAGATTTATTCTCGGATCACTCGCCACTCATAACCTAGTTGTCCAATAAAATTATTGAAAACCCAAGAGAAACAACTCTATATAACCATAATATAAACTGGATTGTTTTAGGGAACACTTATATGCACCAATAAATCTGCCAATTCCATTAAAATGCCAAAAATGAACAGAATTTGCAACAAAAGAATTTACAATGGCTATTCAAAAAACAACGTATGCAGCAACCCTGACTATTGACTGCACTAAACCCGAAAAAGATCTTGACCCCACAGTGAAACAAAAAATACTACTAATGCGCAAGCGACAAAGCAAAACTAAACAGAGCTACCAAAGATCTAATAAAGCTACTAAATAATATCAAAATTAAAGCTATCCACGATTTCCTAGGTTCTCTTGTAGACTCTAAGGATACAGATTGGCATACTCGCTTTGAAAGCCAACAAAAAGTAACACAACAATAACACACCTAAAACAATATTTTCCTACAAAAGAGACATGTAGGTAAATAAGCCAGAGATAACCAAAGATAAAGCTTATGCTTTTACCACAGCCCTTGCTGAGCACCTAGTAAAAGTTTTTGTACCAAACGAACCAGGCAGTGCATTTTCAATGCCGTCATCAGAACAGATTACTTTCCGAGTCAATGAAAAATTTCACAGATTGTCTTGACACCAAAACCTGAAAAAAAAAGCAGAAGACCCAAAATCCTATAGACCTATAAGTTTGCTGCCGATTCTACCGTATTCAAAAAGCTATTGATACGATTAATTCAAACCTTAGAAGAAACTAAACATATTCCGGACCACAAATTTGACTTCAGATTAAAGCGTGGGACAAATGAACAGGTCCACAGAATAGTAAAAAAAATCTCCAGCGCGCTGAAATGTAAATCCTAACTCTCAGCAAACTTTTTAGACGTCAGTTAAGCCTTTGATAAGGTTTGTTATGAAGGCCAACTTTATACGATAAAGAAACAATTGCCATATCCTTTCTTTCCTTTACTTAAATCCTACCTATCAGATGGACACTTCCTGATAAAGCACGATAAATACACTAAGCTTAATCCTATCAAATCAGCTGTTCTGCAAGGAAGCATACTAGGACCTATTTTATTCCTAATTTACACTGCATACCTCTCATTCAGCAGCAACACAGAAATTGTTAATTTTGCAGACGACATCACAATACTGTAAAAGTAAAAATTGCGGTAGTAGACGATTACTCAAGAATTCAGACAGTATGGTCATGTATAAAGAATGTCTGAAGAACGTCTTTCTAAACAAGTTTTAATGTAGACTTGTCACGGCAGAAGAAAAAGGGGAAGGCCCCATGTTAATTGGAGAGAAGATACCAATCTGAAAGTGGAAGAAAGAGTCCTAGAACAAGACATAGACGAACCGAGAAGAGTGGCGACTGGTTATTGGAAGGCGTAAGAAATCAACTATATAATATATATCTTACCCTTTAAGCTAAGCACGCTGTATAATATTTACCTTATCGTTTAAGTAACACAAGCTAAAAGATTTGTGGTTTGCAGACCAACTAGTAGTCCAACGTTGCTTAGACGTCACCAGATGGCAATATTGGTGTTTGCTACGCGCTATCTCAGAGTTTGAATTCTTCGAAGTATAGAAAGTGAAGTAACAGTATAGAAAGTGAAGTCTAAATAAAGGATTTTATTGAGTATACTACATCTTAGTAATGGGGGAAGATCGCTAATGGTATGTGTCGAAATATCAATGTCAGGTCATACGCTATTTAACACGATCCTCCAAGATTTGCGTCCCACACTTCACTGCTTTAAAGCATTTAAAATACAAAATGGTTTTTGTCTTGACGTTGAATAACAATGGTTACAAAAAAATATTATCATCTAATTCTGCGTTAATAATTTTAGATCACACTTAAAAAAGGAATACAAAGTTTCTTTCAGTTAATTAGTACATTAAACATTTTATGTTGGGTTTATTACTCGTAAAAAACAAAATTAAAATTTATACTTACAATATCGACCGCAAAGGCTTTTCCCACAATATTTGTGTTGATTTTCCACTAAAAAGGTAATCCTTGTAACATCCGTAGCTACTTTGTAATTGAAAATCAGCCATAAAAAACTTGTAAACCGCAATATCCGGGTCGCTTTTTAAACCTAGAAGATCATTATTATGCTTTAATGCATTTATTATCATTTTATAATCGAAAATTTCATGTAATACTATTTAATCAAAGTAATATTACCTTTTTTTATGCTAAATATATATTTCAAATTAATTTTTAATACAAAGATTAGAATGCAGGTTAAAATATAGTCTTTTTTGGCTTTAACATTTTACTCTTTTTCAAACTAGGATCTATCTTCACTGTTAGCCGTCAACGGTCTGGACTCGGCAAAACCCTAGATATCACGCTAGTATTACTGAAGGATTTTATTTGTATTATAGAAAATTAAAAAAAAAAGTCATAAAAACACTATTACAAAAAAAAAAATCACAAAAAGCACTTATTTTTTTCTGTTTGGATGTTTTCCTGTTTCTTTATTTCTTTTAACATAATTATACAACAAAAATTATTGTTTTCTTCGCTAACTAACTATGTCGTCTTTTCTGCAGTACCCCAGTCTATTTGGGAAAAAATTATTGATTTCACGTAAAAATCTTATACGTAGTAATTTTGCTTTGTTTTTTTTTTTAAAAATTATTAAGATTGCAAAAAAACATTTTTGCCTATAAAAAGTTTTCTTATACATTTTAGAAAAAAAATGTTTGAAATAAAAGTTGCATATTTTAACAATTTTTATGGTTTTCAAGTTTCTAAATTAAAATATATAAACAATTGACCGAGAACATTCCAAAAAAACCCTAATTTTTACACTTATTTGTAAATGTAAATAACTTAAAATCCGTAAACTAATTTGTCGAAACCAATTTCAGATTTTTGCTTTAATCTGTGCCTTCTAAGAATTGCAAGGCAAAACAGACGTTGATAAAGATGTTATTAAAGACATGGGGAATCTAAAATTACATTCCACAACATATCTCCTCAACTAAGCAACAATCCTTAGAGAATTGGTTTCTAGTACTGATAAAGAGTATACCGGAATAAAAGGAAAAAGACAGTTAAGATTTGATTTCACGTATAGTGCGTCCGGATATTACTGATTTATTATCAGATGTCGCTATTTGCGTCTATACGAAGCCATGTTAGAGTTGCTTCTCAAGACAGGAAAGATTTATTTTCACGTTCAGAGCGTCTGTGAATAGTCGTTCTGATGATCCTTTTTAGGGTGAAATACGTATAAGCGGATATATAGACGCACTATACGTGAAATCAAATCTTAACTGTCTTTTTCCTTTTATTCCGGTATACTCTTTATGAGTACTAGAAACCAATTCACTAAGGATTTTTTGCTTAGTTGAGGAGATAATGTTGTGGAATGCAATTTTAGATTCCCCATGTCTCTAATAACATCTTTATCAACGTCTGTTTTGCCTTGCAATTCTTAGAAGTCACAGATTAAAGCAAAAATCTGAATTTGGTTTTGAAAAATTAGTTTACGGATTTATTATCAGATGTCGCTATTTGCGTCCATACGAAGCCATGTTAGAATTGCTTCTCAAGACAGGAAAGATTTATTTTCACGTTCAGAGCGTCTATGAATATCCATTCTGATGATCTCTTTTAGGGTGAAATACGTGTAAGCGGATATACAGACGCACTATACGTGAAATCAAATATTAACTGTCTTTTTCCTTTTCTTTCCGTAAATAAGTTTGTTTTTTTTTTTGCATTACAACATATAATATAACTTCTTGGAATTATAAAGATTAATGAGTTAATGAATTGTGTTAAATATCAGCTTGATCTACTAAATAGTTTGTAAGTTATTCAATTTGTTTATCCCAAAGAGCGATTATTTAAACCAGTGCACTTGCCCAAAAAGTCACTCTAGAAATATTTAGCGTATCGTAATAGATTATTTGAGGCTTTGGTATAAAAATGTATAATGAGGAAGAACTTTATCACTATAAAAAGTATGTAAAATGGTCACAGAATGTTCAATATATAACACGATAATTAGCTAATACAATAACCCGGGTGTCTAATGAAAACTATTCTGAGAAATATCCAGTTACATATTTTCTGAGATATTTTCCCGAGTTTATTTTAAAATTTCGTTCAATACACGAATATGTATGCTCTGTAAACTGGAATTGAGAAATTTGTACCATGTAACCTGCAAGAAATAAAATCGTTTTTTGGTCTTAGTATGCTAACTATGTCTAAAATTTCCAGGATTGCGAATGTATTGGGACCAATCTTTAAACATTGATATTTTTTTCAGACACAATGACATTGAATCGTATTTTCAAACTTCGCACCCACTTATATTGTGTTGACAATCTGGAACCCAGACAGAATAACGACAAACTATGGAAAGTTCGACCAGTTTTTGAATCAGTCCTTAAGAGATAAATCATGCCATTTAAAGGAAGATTGTCTATAAAGCAATACATTAGTAGTAGAGTAGTAGAGTAAAACTGTATTTATTAGGTGGTGAAGGTGGATTGATTTACAATTTCCCAATCTATTAAGATAGTACCACAGAAATAAAACCTTCTTATTTGAAATATGGACAGGCTGCAGCTATCGTATTGCAAATAACCAAAAGTACTTAAACCTAATAAGCATGCATTGTACTATGACAATTATTTAACGAGCTGTAACCTTTACGCGCTATCTCAGAGTACAATCAATACTTGTTGCCGGTATTGCGAGTATCAAAAGATTTTTTAAACCACCTCTTACTAATGTAAAAGATTTTCAAAAAAACGAGAGAGGATCAGCAGAAAAAATTATTTCTTCTTATGGAATTCTAGTAACCAATAACCAGATAGTTAGATAATAAGCCAGTGATAATGATAATGGTATCCAAATTCGATGGGGTTGGTACAGAAGAAGAGTAAAACGTCAGAATAAAAAAAAAATGTTTCATTGACGTAAGTCGACCCGAAGTTAGGCAAAAGTATAATAAGTCCATGGGTGGTATAGATAGAACAGATGCTCTTATTGCGTTTTACAGAACAAAAAATCGTTGCAGGAAGTTGACTGTTCGATTAATCATTTATGCAGTTGACATGGCCCCAACAATCTCTTGGTTAGAGTATAAACAAGACATGCATACTTTGGGAATTCCACAAAAATATATCATGGACCTTCTACACTTCCAGACCACCCACAGCTACCTTTTCCTTTAAGATGCAAAAACCCTGGTTGTAGGAAAATCAAGATAGAAATGTCAGAAGTGCAAGTCCATTTGTGCCTTCAAAAGGAAAAAAATTGCTTTTTTATGTTTCGTATGCGCTAGTTTTTTAGATTTGTTGAGTACTTTTGGGTACAAATGAATCCATAATAATTTTTTTTATATATATACATTACTTAATTTATACATTATTATATTAAGTACATTTTAGACAAAAAATATTTTTTCGATTGATGAAAAAAGCGGTACTGAAAGGGTTAACATCCCTGACTCTCTGTATTATAACTTGCAAATATTAAAATTCATTTTTCCTTGTTCCTAATCGTGCTCTAAATTCAAAGTATTTATCTAATTTGGTGTATATGTGCGAGTGAATGATAGTAAGGAGTTTTTTAAGTACATGGCTCATCAAACTAGTTAGTCTACGTTCTTTGCATTCTCTAGGGTTGGATTTTTTGGAAAGTAGAATGAATATTGATAGTATCCAGTCGTTTGGTAAGTGACCAGTCTCGTAAATGTTATTAAATAGCTTAGTAAGAGTTGTGATTATTGTTGATAATATAATGTTGGGCTATTTTGAAATTTGGTAGTACCAATAAACTTATTTCTATCTCCTGTATAATTTTATCAATAATTAAATTAAATAGGAATACGTACAGACAGAATCCTCATCTATTCCTGCATTGTGTTAATAGGCTGCTATTAGTCGTATTGTTTAAATTTATTACTGAAGAATTGTTGACGTTCAAGCGGTATATGTTTGCCATTTAAAAGTAAACTCTATTAAATGCCTTTTTATATTAGATTTTTCAGTAATTTTTAAGTGATCCAATTACAAATACTACTTCTGTTATTGATTTATTTCTTCAGCAGCCTTGTTGTTATTCTACGTTCGAAGTATGTTTTTTTCCATTTTTAAAAGCTTTACAAATAACTTGATTGCTGTGAAGAGTAAGGCTACAGCTCCGAAATTTTCCGATTTTGATTTTTGGATAAAGTATAATTGATACAAATCATGAATGTGTTGCCTGTGTGAGTCCATTTCAAATAGGTAAAAAGAAATAAAATAAGACTTACTCACAATCAATTTAATTTTACCACCAAAACGACCGGTTTCGCTTACTACACTTTGCTAAGAATGTTCAAGTCTAACGGTACCAGGTAAATTAAATGCTGAAATTACAAAGCCCACATTAGGGTGCTGTCTTTTAAAGATAGAAATTACAGTAGTTATGCCAATATTACATGTTTGTGATTATTAATATGAATAAAATTGATGAAGCAGACAAAGTAGAAACCCACAAATTGGTATAAGATAATCTATTGAATTGAAATAAATTAGTAAATAACCAAAATATTACTTACATGCCCGTACAAGAATTATTAATTAATGATTCGTGAAACATGGTTTAAACTATCCTGGATTGCTGGTGATGGGTGATCATCTGTTTTATTGTAACTGGTAAAAACTTCGTTTTTTGTTGTCTATTAGAATTTAATCAAATTTACCTCTTAAATTCTAGTAGACAACAAAAAAACTAAGTTTTTACAAGTTCCTCTCCTAATAATTGATGTAGTACCAATAAGTGCCCCCTTTTTTAATTTAATGTCTGTTTTGTCGTTTTAATTGTGTTCTGTTTGTCCCTAATTGTCTTTGATTGCCCTTAAGTGTTTTAATTTTAGTAATTTTAATATATCTGACATATCACAATTTTCTGTCAAAACAGAAACCAAATTCAAAATTTGATAATTACAAGTTAAAGCAGTTGCACACCCACAAAATTGTACATCTAACTTCATTCATTGTCATATAACTATCCTTTTTAGTAAAAAAATCGGTTGCCTGTAAAGTCGGTTTTACGGGCGAAGATTTTACGTGACAACGTCTTTTTCTCGGTAGAATATTTATTGATATGAATAATAATAAATTGCACAATAGGAACAAGGAATTGAATGAAAATAAGAATTGCACAAATTTTAACTATAGAAATATATTTTGTTTACGCCAAGAACGCTCGAGAAAGACAGAGACACAAGCACGCACCGATTCAACGCGCCTAATTCTCTAGTGCTGCGCGCGCAGCGGACCGATCATGTTTGAGTGGGAGAGATACGCAAGGCATTCGCCGGTCCGGCGGGCCTCTCTCTCGTTCGGTGACTCATCGTAACAGACGTGAGCGGGCGTTACACTTTTTCATGAGTGACTTCGAGCCACAACCTAATTTAAGACGTTGTCACGTCAAAATCCAATAAATTAACACATTTCCAAAATATATCTATGGAATAAATGTAAATAACTTTTCATAATTTAATAATATAAAAACATCACTTCATTTAACAAACAATTACATAATAATTCGGTTTCGCCAGGTAGAAATCGTTTGATTTCTCTTTTTGTTAATTACATAATACTTTATTCCTATTTGATTTGTTAATATCTCCCCTCTCAAGAACTTCCCCGCTAATTATCAAACAGTTACAATAAAACAGATGATCACCCATCACCAGCAATCCAGGATTGTTTGAACTCTGTTTCACTAATCATTAATTAATAATTCTTGTACAGGCATGTAAGTAGTATTTTGCTTATTTACTAATTTATTTCAATTCAATAGATTTCTCTTATACCAATTGTGGATACCATTGTAGGGTACACAGACCTGTATATTGGCATAATTACTGATAATTGTTATCTTTATAAGACAGCACCCTAAGTGGACTTTGTAAGTTTCAGCATTTAATTTACCTGGTAGCCGTTAGACCTGAAGATACTTAGCAAAGATGTAGTAAGCGAAACCGGTCGTTTTGGTGGTAAAATTAAATTGATTGTGAGTAAGTCTTATTTTATTTATTTTTACCTAATAATTATTGATACTTTTATGTCAATTACCAAGAAGTATCGTCTATTTGACGATTTATTTGAAGAGTTTGTTAAAAGAGTGAAGTAAAAGAGATAAAGTAGGGTATATTAAAACTTGGTGATGAGAATTTTTTAAGTGTAAAGAAATAATTTATACTTGCCTATAACACGTGTTCAAGAGTTTTGGATAATAAAATGGATATCCTGGGCTTTTTAAATATCCACGAACATAGTCCAGTTCGATACAGTTACTTTTCAGCAAAACATCCTTTTGTTGGTGACTATCAGATGTTCTTCTACATGTTTGTAAATTGTTGCCGTAGGCATAAATAACTTGTTCATTTGAACGTTATTCCAATATGTACATTCTTGATGGTTTATAGTGGTAACTATCACAGATACAGTGCTAGTATCTATAAAAGTAGTGGGTTCTGGTTCGATAGGTTGTTCAGGTGCAGAGTTGTAATTTGGTTCTGAAAAAAGATAAAAGCTTTTTATGAGTTTTGGACCTTGCACAAACTTTGAACTTGAGTTTTTATTGTCAACTTCTTCAGTCTTCTCGTGAATTAACTCTGCAGTTTCTATATAAGTTTGATCGTCATTGCTGTCGACACTCATTTTATTATATTGTTGCCATCCATTCTGTCTATTAAACTTATAGTTTCTATATAAAAATGGTAAACTTTGAGTATATCCTGGATAGTATTTTGTTGGACATTATCTTGGATCACTTCAATAACAAATCCACTTTGGGAGTTTAGATTGACACCTTCACTTCTAAAGACAAGTTCTTTCACGTTTTCACCTTCAAACGTAGTTGTTAGCTTCAAATCCTGATTGCAGCCACAAATAAACTTTCCATCAACTCTTAACCATCCATAAGGACAACTGTTGTGATTGGCTGACCCCAACCAAAAGAACAAAAACGAGAGTTTTAACCTACAAATATTCTTTGTTGCCTTTTGAATTTTTATTTTACAGTCAAGTTTATGGTTGAGAGTGAATGGAAAATTGGGACTAGTTATTATAGATCGTCTAGAGTTGAAGGTGTTTAAACAACATTGTGGCAAATTGTCCTCTGGACTCGGTACTGGCAGGTGAAGTGGACGAAATAATGTTGTTGTAGATTCAGGTTTTACTGTTGTTGTATCAATCTGAAAAAAAGTCGGCTATATTTTGTTGAAAGGTGAACAAGTTAATATTTTTGTTAATTGTAATATATTTTAAGAGCACAATAATTTAATATTTGCCTTACTTTCTTAGTAGTATTGAATTTTCTAGCAATATTGTGATTTTATCGATTATGCTCAACCAAAGTAAAATTAAGGAAGGGCTTAGATTTTTAAGGCGTAAGGATATAAAAAATTTATGTTAAAAGATGTTCTCTGAAATAAAAAAAAATAAGGAATAACTCCAGGGGAATCTACTCAGGTCATCAATATAGAAGAACCATACTTCGACACTACTACTATGAACAGGACCGGACAGTTGTTATAGACTTCATCCCTCTGAGACCTGAGAGTTAGATTAGCTCATAGATTTAGTATTTGTTTAAATATTTTGCCTTAAATGTTTTATTACTGTTTTGTAATATGATATTATGTAATTATATATTCTATTTACATATTGACACACATATATGACATTATATTGACATCTGTTTTTAAGTTCAATGAAATAAACTTGTTGTTATTTGCCTCGGAAGCACAGAAAACGCTTTAAAATATCGAGTCTATTCAGCCAGTTATTCAAATAATCGCATTTTAAAAGAGAAATACAATAGCGTTGATTTATGATGGTGCACGTGTCCCACCAACTCTTGGCCCATCTAAAAAGATTTTTTCGATGATTTAGAGAAACATTTAATGAGGTACGCCAGATATTTTTTTATTTACATTTCTCCTTTCTATTTGAATTATTCATTATTTTTTAATATTAGCGATCTCAATACCTGTTACATAAACATTTTGATTGTATACTATTCGGGGGGGGGGGGGCAGATCAATAACACAAAAATAAAGCGTCGTTTTTACACCTGGAGACCACCAGCAGATCACCTGAACGAGTAGCCAAATACCTTCATATGCATAAATAAAAGATACAGAAATTCAGTATGAGCCGTGAAAAACATATCCAAGTGCAGATGTACAAATAGATCACAATATTCTTATAGGAAATATAAGACTGAGACTGAAAAGTGTTACAAGGGGGAATAAGCAAACAGTTACTATTGATAGAGAATCAATAGACAAAGTGTGACTTAAGGACAAGAAATAAAGTAAACTAAACAGATAATAAAGTTGATATCAAGCAAGAGGAGAGTACTGAGGAAAACTGAAGGAGTATGAAAAATATGGTGAAAATCATACAAGAAGAAAACAAGGTCGAATTACAGAAGAAATACTGAGACTCATAGACCAAATAAAAGAAGTTAGAAATAAAGATAAAAAAGAATTTAAAAAGATTGACGTAATATTTGGGCAGAATGCTATACATGCCAAAAAACAAAGTTTCATAGAAAAAATTTAATGAAATTTAAGCACTATGAAAAAAACCTGAAACATTTCATCTATACAAGAAATTAAAAGAGATCGCTAAAAACAAATGAACATATGGATAATACTACAGGGGTAAAAGGATTAAAAATTATTTAATATTTTAATTATAAAAAAAAAATGTTACAAAGCTCAATAAAAAGAGTCGAAATTGCACATTCATTAAAAAACCGATACGAAAAGAGAGTGTATCATCTGTGCGCCTAAAGAATACATAATACCCAAAAAAAGTGATGTTAAATACTTGGGAGTACATTTTGACAACCGATTAAATTGGGGAAAGCCCATCTGGACAAAGCGACTGCAACTAGGATTAATATAAAGGAAAATGTATTGGTACATGAACCAAAAATCCAAATTAAGTCTACATAACAAATTATTACTGTATAAATATATTCTAAAGCCAGTTTGGACCTATGGTATATAGATATGGGGTACAGCATCTAATTCTCATTTACTGAAATTTCAACGTTTCCAATCAAAAGTTTTGAGACATATTACCAATGCACCATAGTATGTGCCCAATTATGTTATACATCGAGACCTTCAGATCCAAAATATTAAAGACATCGTTGTCTCACTCAGTGGCACTTACAAAAATAGACTACTGAACCATCCAAATACGCTTGCCCAAGACCTACTTAAGCGACCCAGGAGAGGAAGACTAAAACGCCGTGATCCCTTAGACCTTTCATTCATCATTTTATCATTTTATAGCTACAACTTATACTATTTATATACCTATAACTTATAATTGTGTGTGTATTTTACCTATTGCTATTTTTTTAATGTTAGTAAATGTCTTTGTAAAGTGTTATTTATATTTCAAATACTTATATATATTAGAAATTTGTCTTAAAGGATTTTTGTCACTGGACGGATCTCCCCTGTGTTAATTACGTGATAAACTTATTGATTATTGTTTTTATTGTAGAAACAGATTACAATAAATAAAGGATGTAAAAAAAATTAAAAGAACCAAAAAAGACGGCTCAAAAAAATACTGACTAGGCATAAAAACTGACCAAGATTCATATGATTTATTAGAAGTTCCGATGTATCATTTGTACGGCACTCTTAGAAGTATGCATACACAAAGAGGTTAAATTAAAAAATCCTATAGTTGAACTCACTTTCTTTTATTAAAAAGACTAATTTAATAATTCAATTTAAGAACATGAAGTATGATGAAAAATCGGTGTATCGGCGAATGAGCCTAAAAGGACCCATATAAATCCAAGGAAAAAAAAAAGTATAATGAAATGGATAAAAGGCGGCAAAAAATTGATGCTGCTTTTATCCATATTTTTGAAGTGCACGGAACTGTTTAGAGAGAAGAAATAAAATATACAGATCTTAGGATTATGTTTTGAAAATTTACACAGATATTGACAGCATATATGTAAAACATTGATAATAGGAATAGATAATAGTACTTTCAAAATCGTTAAAGTTCTAGCGCAATCAGAACTTTCACCGTTCTATAAAATATAAAAATAAAACTAAAAAATATAGCTAATAAAACAAATCTGCATATTTATAATTTTCTTGTTAAAAGACTAATTAATCGTCAAACGAAAAATAAACTAATGTCACAATAATAAACTTAAAAGCACAAAATTTGCATGAACGTAATGCACGAAGCAAGATCACGAAAAACCACTTAAGCATAAAGTAGAAATAAACACACCAGCAGGATGTTTGGAAGAGAAGTAATTTGTAGTGATGATATACGCCAAAAACCATTTGAATGGTATGATATCAATATCAACCGAATCGGTTAAGATCCAATATAAAATAAGAGGAAGGTGGTAAAGAAAGTGAATGTGACAATCCCTAAATAGCTTAAATAAGAACAAAATTGACTTTATAATTACTAAATGAAGGCACTGTTCAAGACGTACTATATTAAGTCAATTTGTAACTGGAACTTAACATACAATGGTTAAAGCGAAGATTGTCTTAAATGTAAAGAAACAAGGAAGAAATTTATCTATTTTTTAACACAAGGGCGTACCAGAAATAAACAAAGACTAACCTACAGAAAGACGAGCAAGATGAATTCAATGTTAAACAGCTTACCGAAACGTTTGTGAACGTTTCAAAGAAGGCACAGAAGTAGTGTTAAACCAGGCAAACAAGCAAAAATAAAAAATTCACAAAAGACATAGAAATCTAATAAAAAAATAGAATGGAAATGAGAGATAAACACATCATAAACAAAGCAGAGCTAGAAATTTAAACAAAATCATTTCAAAAGCTGTTAGGAAAGACATCACACTAAAGAAATTACTAATACCATAGAACAAAATAAAAGTGTAAAAACCCTAATGAAAGTTAAATAAAAACACGATGAATAATTAGAAGTTCTAAAATAAACAAGGACGTGTCATATTTGAATAACAAGAGATCCTTAAAATTATCGAAGACTAACGTAGAACATTATATAGTAAAGATATCTCATTCCAGATGTAAAAATCAAAGTAATACATATTTAACGATCAGGGAAACTTTCGGACATAACACCTAGACAAGATGGCATTGTAGGTGATACAATGATACAATACTTGCCTCTTTGAGGGAATTACATCAGAAAGATAGAATAGTGCAGTAATAATAATATTGCATAAAAATGAAGCAGAAATTGGAAAATATAGACCTATCAACTTGCTATTTCCTTTATATAAGCTCTTTATGAGATAATTGCTAACAGACTGGAACCTGAAGAAGGGTATTGGACATGGAGACACCATCTCCCCTAAACTATTTACCGCTTTGTTGCAGAGTACTACAAGAAGTAATAATTAGCAAAATATTGGAGTCAACATGAGAATAGGACTAACATGTGCAGCTTACGGAAAATTGAGGTAAGTCATTAGAATAGATATTCCCGTGTGCTTGAAAACGAAGGTCTGCCATCAATGTGTACTTCTAATTTTAACGCATGGAACAGAAACAGTAAACCTTTCCAAAACAGAAATATATAAGACACAAGTGGCACATACAGCAGTGGAAAAGTTAGTGTTAAATATATCTTTCAGGGACAGAGTTATGAAACAAATAGTTAGGAGAAAGGCTTGTATTATAGTTAAAAGAACACAGGACAGAGTTAAAAGAATTACCACGTTGAAATGAAACTAGGTGATGGAACCGGGCAGGCCATGTTGTCAGTAAGAGATGGACGATGAACTAAAAAAATTTTAGAATAAAGACCTAGACACATTGCATATTGTATTGGAGGACATCCTCCAACAAGACAATAGAACCACATTAAGTGCATCTTGTATAGCTGGAATAAAGGTGCTCAAGACCAGAAACAACGGAACTATTTATTGGACGCCTATCGTCATAAGTGAATTTAAAACAGCTATAAATATATGTTGATTTTGGCATTTTAATATTTAACTCGAAGTTTATTTTATATATGAAGTAAATGTTATTTCTAATTGTCCAAAGGTCATAAATATACGTTAAATTTGTACTTACAACTTCAGTGATATCTGTTGTGCTGTCTTCTCTTTTCGCCTCATTCTCGCATTCCAATCTAGTAACTAATATTTTAAAACCTCTCGCTGTCCCATCACCATCTGATATGAATCTTACGTTCAACGACCCATTGTTACCAAAATAACCCTTATTACCCTTGAGACCGGCTTTGCCACATAATGCGTCTTGATTTTCAATTATTAATCTGTCTTTAACACATCCTACGGAATTTTCCAAATCGAAATCAATAAAATCAAATTGGTAGTGGGTGGGACAATTAGGTCCCTTGAGGACATAGACACAGTTCAGATTTCTTGGATATTCTTGCGGGTAATTCGGTGATTGTAGATAAAAATTGTTTGCAGTAAACACACCCCCACATGTTGCGTTTGTTAGAAAAGCGGTGCCGGATGAATAAACTGCGGATAATATAGTGCAAAATAAAAGTGCTGTTATACTTTCACAGAGATTCATCTTTGTTACTCGTAGAGCAAAAGTAGAATAATGTAATAAAATCGGACAATTCATATTTCTTAGTTGCTAATGTTTTTTTAGGTAAAGATAGATTTAAATAAACAAAGGTAGGAACTACAGGAATGTACTTTATTATTTTACTGTCGTAAATTATATTTTAAATATATAGGTGCTTTATTTTTGAAAAACTTTTTCTTATTTTTTTTTCTCATTTGTAATAACTCACAATATATTCAGTAAATAGGGTAAGTAAATAAACTACAAGAAACAGGACGTACAAAAAACCAACTATTAGTGTTTTATTGTAAATTTCTTTAATGTTGAGGAATTAGAAGTTGAACTCTGAGATAGCGCGT
>NW_027314056.1:0-2500 GCF_040954645.1 Diabrotica undecimpunctata
CGCGCTATCTCAGAGTATATTTCTCAAGACACAATAAACAAGGTTCAACAAGAATTTGTGCAACGTTTAGGTTACCGTCAAATATAGCAAGAGCTGCAGTTCGAACATTTATAAAGTCATGTATTTCATCATATTCTGTCCGCTAGACAATAAGTATTTTTGATAATATTGTTAATTTAACTAACGCGTTACTTTATGAACACACACACAACTATTGTATTTTTGTCCACCCTGTACCAATGTGAATCAACATGTGATACATTTTTGGGATTAGCTCACCTAGAGTAATCCGAAAATTGATTCCATTAAAAAAATGACGATGACGTCATTACTCGAAAGTAATTCACCCTGTATATTTGAATATTATTTTAAAATACGGTAAATTAAAATCAAAAATCGACGTGTTTTCAGGATTATTTCTTAAAATGCTCTGTTTAGCTAAAAAAGAATTTGTTCTATACTTTACGGACACAGTGTATAAAACTTAAAGGACAGTATAATGGATGTGCCTTACACTCTTTTGAAAGTTCAAAAAAATTGGACACTTTGGACACACAACATTGGACTACTTCCTTCCTAACGCCATAAGCAAGTCAAAATGTCAATGTCCTTTGCTATGACAGTCATAGAATTATAGGACTGAAATGCAGCAAGCGCAGAACACAGATGATGATATATCTGCAATAGAGCAGTATTAATAAGATTTATTAAGTTTGCGCTGTTCTTTTCGTTACAAAGAAATTTATCTTGGGATAATGTTGGTACGGTGCTCTTATTAAATTTTACCTTTGTGTGCTTTTTAGTGCAACACAAGCGTACGAGGTGGGGTAAGTTTTGTGGTGGTGGAAAGGGTCAATAATAAAATATTAATAATATTTTAAAGAATGTTAAAAAAATGATTACTAGAAAACTAAGCTCAATGGTTCATTTTTATCGTATTCTTACGAGTAATCAAGAATCAGGTCACCTTCGGAGTGCTGCAAAATCCGGAAAAATTAATGGAATCATATAAATTTGAAGTTAAATTTATATAGAAACAATACATGTGATGGTAGTCTCCTCATTCCACAAATGTTATCACATACGAACAGACCTTGGCAATTTCCAAACTAAGAAAATTGAAAAGCAGTAAGTACTAGTATCTAAAAACATAATGAATTTTATATAACAATAAAACACTGTAAACGTTGTTTTCAAAACTTCCACAAAATTTATTATAATATTTTATCACTCCAGCTGTTTCGGCAGAGTGCCTTTCTCAAGTGATCTATTTTTTTATGTGTTTACAATTTATAGTCTTTAACGCAATAGGTCGAGGAGGGGAGAACTGTTTGTCTCAAGTTGGTCATTCAAAATTATGTCTGTATGTTTTATTTTGTTTATTTCCATAAATTCTAATAAAGACTGCTTAAAGACTGTTTTGGATGTGAAGAATTTGAAAATTCGTCATTAAAAGAATGATTATGATCTAGAAGGTGAAGTGCGTATGTAGAATCTGTTTTCTATTATTTAAAGCCCTTTTATGTTCTGCCATTTGTTTGTTAAAAGTTCTACCAGTTTGACCGATGTAAGTTTTTGGCCAGTCGTCACATTTAAGTTTGTATACACCACTGTGTAAGTGCTTTTTATGTTGGCTCTTCTTGTTTTTAATATATGCCTAAGTTGTTGTTTATTCTAAAAGCTGGTGTTATTCCTTTCTTTTTTTATTATTTTGCCTGTATATGTAATCGAGCAGAAGGTACTGGGTTTTCTTTTTTGCTTGTGGAAATACTAATTTCAGGGCTTTCTTGTATAGTTTTTTTTTATAAAATTTTATTAATTGTTTGTTCGTTGTACCCATGGTTTACTGCTATTTGCTTAATGATATTTAATTCTTTCTCAAAATTGTATTTTGACATCGGAATTTCTATTAATTTATGTAACATACTATGATAGGCTGCCAGGTTATGTTGTGTATAAAGGGATTATTTTACTCTGTAAGTTACATATTTGTAAACGATAAAGAAAAATCATTTTTACTAAGATGTTTTCAAGTCAGTTCTTCAGTTTCCTTATATTTTTACTAAATATTTTTACTAAAACAGTTTTTTAGCATTAATGTGATTTAAATTATAAGTTAACTGTTTGTTGGTGAGTATTATTTTTTCATGTAGGTATGCTCGGGTTGTCCAATATAATCAAACATACAAAAAGGGTTATTTCTTGTTTTTTCCCTTTTAATCCATCATTTATATTCTGTCGTTAATATATTACTCCAAATGACTGTATTATGTTTTGTCTAATAAACATATTTACTGCCAGAACTCATTTGTGATCATGTAATTATTTTATTTATTTCAATGAAAAAACTGGAATCATTCGAGCTGTGGGTGTACAGAAGAATTCTGAAAATATCATGGACAGAACACATCACAAACAAAGAGGTTCTGGGAAGGATAAACAAAGAAATGGAAAATTTAAATACAATAAAAACAAGAAAATTAGAATATCTCGGACATAT
>NW_027314056.1:7500-17916 GCF_040954645.1 Diabrotica undecimpunctata
ACGATCTCACATTGTGTATATATTCTTTATAAGTGAAAAATGACGTTAAATATTTTACATATTTTTTTTATTACATATTGTTATCACCAAATTTATGAAAAACAGTTGTTAGATACCTTTATCAAAGAGTTGTCATAAAAGATCATTAGTTCCATAGTTTTCCAGTATTGGTAAACATGTAGAAAACGTCTTAGAATTTACGCACACAGGATCTCTAATAGATAAAGATAACAATACAGAGATGGAAATGAAGCGCAGACCCTACCTAGCAAATCGGACCTGTAACTACATAAAATAAGACGTATTTACCAGGAACTGTGACCATTTCTCATCTGAGTATATATTGGTGTCGGCAAAATTTTCATTTGCAGCAGGGAATACATTTTCGATTTGTATGAAGCTTACAGAAAGTCTTAGGTAAAGCTGACTTGTTCTAAATATGCTTATCTTCTAGAGATGCTGGCGACCAATTGACCTATCTTATTTCATTCACAGCAGCTTGAAATAGATCAGTGAGACGAGTCCACTTCCTAAGATTGGCCAGCCAGGATATACGTCTAGGTCCAGGGCCTCTCTTACCCTCAATCTTGCCTTGTAAAATCAACTGTAGAAGTCGGTATTTATCATTACGCATGATGTGGCCGAAGTAAGCCAATTTTTCTGTTTTTTAAGCTGGCTAAGCTTAGAAAACTAAAATGTATGGATGTGGGGAACATAAAACTCTACCAAATAACAAAAATCATAACCGAGCAACACAGCAGGGTGGAAAATCAATATACGGGATGACGAAAAATAAGATGTATGTACTAAATCGTAAAACTGAAAATTGAAACCGAGAACTAGGAATGAATAAAGGGTAAAATAGACTAGAGATATTGAGACTAAAAAGAAATGAAAAACGATAAAAATAACTTGGTATTGTACTTGTTTGTACTTGTTATATACAACAATTTGAGAGCTTGGTTTAACTGCACTTCTGCTGACCTCTTTAGAGCAGCGGTATCAAAAGTGCGAATTGCCATGATGGTTGCCAACCTTCTTAAAGGCGATGACACATGAAGAAGAAGAATTTATACTTACACACACCAAACTAATATAGAATCACCATGTATTTCAAACCAATATTTTGAAAAACCTGTTGGTATTGCGAAGAATAAAGGATTTTATTGAAAATTAACAAACCGATAAAACAATCAGGTAACACAGCTCGGTACCTTATAGATTATTTGCTTTAGTTGTAAATTGAACGAAAATAAATAAACTTACTTTTGCCTGTTATGCTATTTGCGGTTAACGCATGTGCAAAGGAGAAAGGAGAAAGATTATTGGTCCTGTGGAGCAAGGACTGTCTCAGAGGGACATAGCGGCAATTGTAGACGTAACACAGGGCGTTGTGTCAAAAACTTATGCTAGGTATCAGGCATTAATAATGCTTAATAATAGACTAAGACAAAGTCGCCAAAAAGTAACAATGACTCGCCACGATCGTTTCATTGTCCAAGTAGCTAGAAGAGACCCAACAGTTTCTCACACCTACAGCTTGAAAGGCATTTTTTGGAAGTTACAAGTGTAATTGTTTCAGTTAAAACGATAAAAAAAAGGCTTCTTCGTAGCCAAGAACTATACACCAGTTTACAGTAACAGGTTCCTGAGTTATTGAGGCAGCTCAATATTAACCGCCTAAATTGGTGTCTGTAACATCAAAACTGGAACATTGGAAATTGGCAAAATGTGCTATTTTCAGAAGAAACCAAGATTTGTAAAAAATTAGATGACAGACGAATTCGTGAACTTAGACGGTGAGGAATACAAGCAAAAAGGGAAATTGCCAGATGTGTTCACATATATAAAGGAGAAAGTGTCATGTTCTGAGAAGGTATTATGATCAGTAAAAAACCATTTCAATTTCCATCCAACCAAGTTTAACAGCTTGTAAGTATGTTAATTTGGTTCTAGAACCTGTCGTTAGGCTCTGGAGAGAAGCAATGGAAGAAAATTTAATTTTCATGCATAATAATGCGGTTCCACAGACCAGCAAAGTAACTACAGACTTCATTAAAGCAGAATATATCACTGTTCTGGAGTGGCCTGCTTGCTTGCTCACCCGACCTGAACTCTATAGAGCAATTGTCGGATATGCTTAAAAGAAGACTTAGAGCTCACCGGGAGAATCCACAAAACATTGCACAGCTAGTGCAAGCTGCTTTTGTACTTGTCACAACTTTTCACAACAAAATATTGACAATTTGTTTAGGAGCATGCCCACGCGAATTGAAGATTGCCTAAGGGGTAGGGGTGGTTACACTGACTACTAAAGTAGCATAAATAAATAAAAAAAATTAATCATTAATCGTTTTACATTGAAGTTTTTTATGTTTTTGACTTTAAAACAAGTGGTTTCAGTTTATTATTTCAAGATTTTACCGTTTTTTTTAATAGTGATTAAATTACATTAAAATAAATAATGTTTGACTTTGTATGTTGTTTTTTTTTTAAATTCGGTTAAAATAATAAGAAATTTCAGATAATTCCAATCAATTTTAAATTTCACAAAGATTTGCGTCTTGTCAGAAATGTACGATAGTTTAAATACAAACAGCATTACAAATATGGTAATGAATACAAAAGTGTTTTTAATGATGAAAAATATAAAAAAGTATTTAATTTTTTTTTATTCGGAAACTAACCCATTAAATATACTAACAATATTATTTGGCGGAAATAATATGTTGTTAACATATGCAAAATAGTCAAATTATCACTATATGTTAATTATATATACTTAATAATCTTATACTTAATGTTCAATTTGTCTTTTAAACGTGTAATTAAAAATTTCACACCGTAATATGGTTTAATATAAATTTTACTATTCTGGTGCTTCTGCCACTTAAAAAAAAGCTTTATTTCTTTTTATTTCATATATCTCATATAATAAACAAAAAACAACAATTATTAGATTCTAAATTATATGTAATTAACAGCCATTATGTCACTATTGTACAAAAATATTACATTAATTGCAATAGAAATTGAGGTTTATTGGTGTCTATTATATTCAGCTCATTCAGTCAACTATAATATGAGGTTTTTAGATTTTTCGAGATCTACTTAAAGAATATATTAATTTGTTCTTCAAATAGGTGAATCTTCCACGTATATTTATATATTTATGTATATTTATACAGACGCATGTATGCGTCCACTGCTGGACGTAGGTCTCGCTCAGCTCTTTTCCTACATCTGTCTCTGTCTTGTGCAGCTTGCATCCAGTTACCGCTAAAACGCTTCAGGTCGTCATTCCATCTGGTTGGTGGACGTCACCTGCTCCGTAGTGCTTCTTGTCTTGGTCTCCACTCTACATTGCGTTTTGTCCATCGGTTGTCTGATAAATCTGGTGACGCGTCCTGTCCAATTCCACTTAAGCAACGAGATTTTCTCCATATCGTCTGTTGTTTTTGTTCTACGACGTATTTCTTCGTTTGGGATTCGGTCTGTCAGAGAAACACCCAACATCTGGCGCTCCATAGCCCTCTGATTCATGCGAATCTTATTCACTACCTTTTCTGTAAGCGTTTATATTTCTTCTCCATAAGTGAGTACAGGTAACACGCATTGGTCAAAGATTTTCCTTTTGTTTGAAGTTTATATGTTTAATTATCTCTGCCCAACCGAATTTCATGTCTTAAATACTTGCTGACATGACGATGCAGTCTACACAATATCCCTTCCATTAACAGCAATATTTTGATTTAGCACCAGATCAGTCATCATTTCCGTCTTGCGTCTATAAGCGACTGGTGTCCGATCTCGAAGAAAGCTTGATATACTTTTTTCAACATTATTATTTCATCATAGTTTCTTAGATAGTCTTACGACAGCTAGATAGGCATTTTGGTAAATATATTTGATTATGTTGATGTAGCGATGGTCTATTCGGAATTCTGTCAATGCTTTTAACATTTTCTGCTGGCTTATGGTATCGGATGTTTTCTCGTTTTCCACGAATATCAGTGCCAATGGTTTGTTATATTCTGTAGATTTTTCTATCATATTCTTTATCACTGTGATCGTTAGTGCTGTATCCCGATTTAATCTAGCTTGTTCTCTGGGCTGATAGAAGTGTATTTTTTTTTTTTAATTTTTGTGGAAAGTTTATATATATATGTGAGAGCAAACTGATAGGATAGTAGTTTTTAGATCTAAATAATCACTACTATTTTGAATTTATGTGGTGATATTTATGGCATTAAGTCTAATCCCTGGTTTGTGATTTTTGGCTGATCTTGCCTTTCATTGGTGCTCTCATACACTTCGAGATAAAGGGATTCGACAATCTTAAGGATTTTGGTTCTATCCATAGTAGTTCTTCCATCTTTGTTCCTTATTTTGTACACTGTTTTGTTACCTATATTGTGTGTATTTTGCCTCAAAACTTTTAAACTTTTGTTTTCTTGAATTATTTTTTATAGATAAATTTTCCTGGTGTAAGGAGCTCAGCAATCTTTGTCCTCGTTAATTTCTTTTGCCATATCCATACTTGCCCATTGCTACTTGTGCACCATCTTTTTTAAAGCTTATTTTCGCAATAAAGTTGCTCATAATTATTATGTAATATGCTTTTGTAACATGTAACGCTGTTTCTAGTGGGTATTGGGTAGTCGTGGAAGAATATGCCTGGATTGCCTAAGGTTACATCTTGCGTTTAGTTTGAAGATGAAATATATAATTCTCGGGCTTATGCTGATAATTTTAACTATATTTTTTGGGTGCTTTCTAGGTATAATGAATCCGACTCTATAATTTAAAGTGGCTTTTTCTTCTCTAAAATTAAATAGGTATCCTGATTTAAGAGTAATTTGGGCCTTCCACCCTCGATTTATTTTGCTGAGGCCGATGATGTCCCATGTTATTGTTTTAAGCTTTTCCTCCAGCTCTATCATCTTCTGGTCCGATATAAGAGTTGTAACAGTGTATGAAGTAACATGCATTTGTAGCTCTTTGCAGTAGCCTGATCTTTTCCGGGGATTCTTACTACTCTCTGCTTCGACCCTATTCCAATCGGTAGCTTGGTTGGAGATATTGGAGTCACCATAGGTTGAGAGCCGTTCAGTAGTTTTGTCTTTCCTGGAAAATAACTTTTGGGTTTTATGCCTTTAAAACGTGTTGGCGAGTTGGTTTAGAAGTGGGAGGTATAAAGAGTTGAGATGGGAATGCTTTGGGTTTGAGTATGGTTTCCGCGGGATTTGAGGTTATAAATATATATATATATATATATATATATGAGAGTTTTAAATATAACTTAAAAGATGTAGCCTTTAAATCTTTAAATTGCACTTTTTATTTGTGTTACGTCTTATTACTTTGGTTTATAATCAGGATGCTTGTTGTTTTGTTACATTTTTCTTAATCGTCTGTTCACTGAAAATTTCCTTTATATTTAACGGGACAGTTTGTTTGTTTTTGTTTCATTGTTATTTTAGCGATTCTTCCGATTAAAAAATTCTAATGTATTATTCGTTTTATAGGCGACAAATGGAAAGAGATGAGGTTATTCTTCCGAGTCATGTTCACCAGCAGTAAAATGAATTTCATTTCAACCTCATGAAAGACTGCGCCGAGATTTTGTCACCTTCTTTGAAGAAAAAGAAGATGAGTTAATAGAAATAGACCTTAAGCCTGCGCTTCGCATTTTACCTGTGATGTGATTGCTACGACTGTTTTCGGTGTTCGAGCTAATACATTAAAAGACAAATAATACTTTTTATCAAATGGGCGTGGAGCCACTAATTCCAGTGGAATTAGATCCTTTATATATTTATTTCATTTTGCTTTGCCGGAGTCTATAATAAAGTAAGCTTTTCTTATATACCAACTTATTCATCTTCCACTTGATGTAAAAGATGTGTTTTTTTGGGCTATAGATCCTGTTATAAATTGTCCATAAGAACCCTTCACATAATTTTTATATCATATTAATTAGATTATTTGTGGGTAGAAGAGTACAATGCAAATACATGGAGTGGGTTCCAATTTACACCACTTAATCTGTTCTACTTTAATCCTACTTTTACCTTTACGCTGGTGTATCTCTGTTATACCAGCAACCCAACTGGAGATCCATTAAACAATTTGGGTGGAAAGTTGGGTCGGATCTGACAGGAGCGGTGAAATGGTTCTCCCAAAAGGGGGTTTGGCGTTAGGCTAACTATCTAACTCTGAAAAATCCACGTTATGAAAGGTACAATAAAAGAAGCCGGACTGTTTAACCCTCGACGAACTCGCAAACAAAATAAATACAATGATTTGAAAATTTTCACTCAGAATGTAATAAGCCTTTATCAACGTGGGACTACCGATCTACTCATACAATAACTGCATAAAACCACAGCAGACATCGTTGCTTTACTGGAATGAGTTAAATTGACTCAAGAATCTTTGAAAAAAAGCACTACAACATATGTTACAGCAGACACCCTACTCGTTACGATTTTGGTACTGGATTTATGGTGGGCAGCAGGATTAAACACAGCTTAATTGACTTCAAGGCTGTTGATGACAGAATATGTCGAATAGGGTTTAAATGAAAGTTTGCTAATTTTAGCACTATAAGTATCCAAAAATGTCGGTGAAAATGCAATTCGGATTCCGCAATTCCATGGGTACACGTGAAGCACTTTTCACCTTACAAGTCCTACTCAGAGATGCCGCGATGTCAGTTTGTGATGTCTATATTTGTTTTATTGACTAGCGCCAAGGCATTTGACCGTTGTCACACCAGAAGATGGTCACCGCACTACAAAGAGTAGGGATTGGATGAGAAGGACATTCGGATCATCATGAATTTATACTGGAACCAGCGTGCTCAAGTCAAGGTCGAAGACCAGCTGACCGACCAAGTGAAGATCATGCGAGGAGTAAGGCAAGGATGTGTGCTATCGCCGACTCTTTTCAATATATACTCTGAGGAGATTTTTAATGAAGCCCTCACAAACCTAGACATGGGAATCCCGAGTGAACGGTGAATACATCAATAATATCCGCTACGCCGATAACACTGTGTTACGAGCAACCAGCCTATACGATCTGCAGGCCTTACTAGACAGAGTGCGAACTGTGAGCGTAACATACGGACTGAACCTTAATATTCTTCTTAAAGTTCCATCGCCTATCGGCGGTTGGATATCATAACGTTATGTCACTTTGTGGCTGCTGCTCTGAAAAGTTGTAGTGAACTACAGTTAAACCATTCTCTAAGGGTTCTTCAGCCAGGAGATGCGTCGTTCTTCCTATGCTTCTTCTTCCTTGGATCCTTCCTTGCATAATAATTCTCAGCAGCTCATATTTTTCTCCTCTGTTATGTGACCCAAATATTCTAGTTTTCTTCTTTTTATGCTGTTCATAATTTCTAACTCCTTATTTAGACGTCGTAGTACCTCAGCATTGGTAACCCTATGAACCCACTGAATTTTTAATATTCTTCTGTAACACCACATTTCAACGCTTCTATTCTCCTTATGTGTTGTTTCTTTAATGTCCAAGCTTCCATTCCGTATAGTAGATGTAAATTTGTAACATCTTAGAGCCCTCAATCTGAGATGCAACTGAAGGTCTCTGTTGGTAGCATTGTCTTCATTTTCACAAATGCTTGCCTTGCAGTTTCAATTCGGACTTTGATTTCTTTGCTTTGGTCATTTTTTGTCATCAACCCAGGTTCCCAGATATTTATATGTCTCTACTTTTCTATTTGGGTTTGCTCATCATTAATCTTTCATTTCTCATGTTGCGTTTTTGAGACAATCATAAATTTAGTTTTTCTCTTATTTTATTTTTAGTCCGTATCTAATGCAATAATCGTGTAAGTCTATTTACCAATTCTGTAGCGATTCCAGGGTGTCTGGCCATTATAACGTGTCATCAGCGAATCTTATGTTATTTACTATTCTTACCTCAATTCTTTACCTTAATATTAAGAAAACTAAATTCATGGTTGTCAGCCGTACAAATTTAGATCCCGGGGCACTAATTGGAAGGTAGCGAAGAGATCCAGAGAGTCGACAGATTCACTTACCTCGAACTACCCTCACCGTACAATAGGACTACGCTCAAGAGATTAGATCCAGAATTGAAATGGCACGCTCTACATTTATTAAGTTGAGATCCTTGCTGTGCTGGCAGTGATCTCAGTTTGGAAACTAAGATGCGGACGGTGAGGTGCTACGTTCTTCCAGTGTTACTATAATGGAGTTGAAGCCTGGACACTGACGCAAGCCACTGAAAAACGAATCGAAGCCTTCGAGATGTGGATATACAGAAGGATACTAAAAATATCTTATGTGGACCATGTCACCACGTGGGGTCCCTACTGCGCATGACTAAAGAAAAAGAAGTGCTTAATTTAATTAAACAACGTAAGCTTGAGTACCTCGGCCACGTGATCCGAAAGAAAAATATCGAATTCTTCAACTCGTTATGCAGGGTAAAGTATTTGGCAGAAGAGGACCGGGACGCCGTCGTATCTCGTGGTTGAAAATCTCCGACAATGGTTTGGATGACCTCAGCGGAGCTGTTTCGTAGAGCAGTCAACAAAACCATGATAGCCTTGATGATCGCCAACATCCGGACCGAATAAGGCACTGAAGAAGAAGAAGTATCCACGCACGTATGTAATTTTTACGGATATCATTTGGTCCAACTGCTTTACATTTCTTTGATTTTTATTTCGTTGAGCGACTTACTCATCTTTGTCTTTGATCACCATTGAAGTACTATCGTCGATAGTTTCTACTGGTTTCTTACTAAAAAGTACAAGCACACCCTATCAATAAATAACAATATGGCTGATAACCTTTTCTTTACGACAATTTACAAAATAATACAACACATCCTTTAAAAATAATTACACTTTTACAAGTCTATTCTTCCCTTCTGTAAAATGGCTTAAAATATATATTATTTCTGTTAAGGCGATAATCCTGATCTCTTTGGAATTTAGTTCTCACGTTTAAAGCTATTTTATCATCACTTCGCCTTTATATAATATATTTTTCTCTATCTTCTACGAATATAGACTTGCCCTAAATATCATCAAAACTATTGAAAACATCTACTAAAACAACAAAATGGAAGTTAGAATAGATAAAAAAACTTACAGAACCTATAGACATAGATAGCGGAATAAGACAATTCATTGAGCCCTAGGCTCATTAATTTAACTATGGATGAAATCATTGAAAGTTTCAGCAAAAGGGGAGGATACAGAATGAAAAACAAAATAGTAAAAATACTCTGTTACGCAGAGGATACAATATTGATAGAAAAAGATGAAAATATCCTACCAAAACTAGTCCACAGATTTTAACATAATAGCAGCAGAGTTTAATATGACAATCTCAACTCAGAAAGCTAAAATAATAGTAAGCAATCAGCAAAGAACCAATCAGATGTAAAATAGACATCGATGTCATCAGTACAAACAAGTAATAGAAATAAAGTACCTTGGAATTACTCTATCCAGCGATGGAGACAATCCAATCCTATCCTATCTAATATCAAGAGATAGAATTCAGTAATCGAGAGAAGAAATATCCTCGACCGCGTAAAGGTGGAGTGACAACCATCCATAGAAATATCAATCCGCCAATGAACAAGCTGAATTTACTTTATAGAGAAGAAGAAGAAAAAGAAGGAAAATTCCAAAGTAAAAAGAACCTGTTAGTTGTTAGTATTTAGACTTATGTCTAAATGGTCTAAGTGGTTTGATGTAATTTTGATACGGTTTAAAGGTTTTTTTTAATAGATTTCTTAAAAACATATACAAATACTTTTTAGGTAACTAAAAATATTTATATATTTCTACTTATTGGATGGGATTATTAATTTCACCGTCGATTTTATTGTTTTCTAGTTTTTCGACATAAAAGTATATAGCAACAGAGTGCGAAATTTTTTATACAACTATTGGAAAGTACCATGGAAGCGCGGGAAAAGAATGGAATTGTGCGCCCAGATATGATACATATTATAATGGGAGGCTAAAAGAGGTGTACAACAACCTGCAGAAGAACATATTATTGACACTGGTTATGCTACTGCTTTAGATTCATATGCTGGTATGTAAATTGGTTTTGTTAATCTTAAAAACTTAATATATTAAAATATTTATAAAAATGTATAAATATGCTATTATATTTTAGGTACCCAAATAAAATCTAAGACAGATATTACTAACACCGATATTTTAGCCAATCTTTGATTTCTTCTTTGGAGGCTTCGATACTGTATCCACTCTAATGAGGTTTATGGCTTACGAACTAGTGGTAAACCCTAAATACAAGATAAGCTAAGAGATGAGATTAACGATACCTTTGACGCCTTGTGATGGATCTGTCACTTACGAACTCTGAGATAGCGCGT